>NC_091691.1:100377500-100380000 GCF_041296265.1 Equus caballus
TGACCATTCTAATCTTTTTTAGCTTCCTTGCTCTCTGGTATAACTAGATGTTTCCAAGAAGCTGTGGTTCCTTTCTGTGGGAAATCATATTTCAAAACCATAATTTTTCTACTGCTACTGTATTAGTGATTGTTTCTAGGTGTTATCAATTCAAATTCAGAGTCAAGGGTTTTAACTTGACCTCTTCTAGCCTACATTTGTATTTTATTTCTTTGTTGTTGAGTGTTCTGCCTCCCAAGACACAGGAGATGATAGAAATAGAAGTTTTGAAAATTACTCATTTGCTTTTTGTCAGCACTACACATAGAATGGTCTCAAAAAGGCAATACCAATTCTACGCAACTGGCGTGAGAGAGCCTATGTCCACCCCACTCTCCATGGTTTTCAGAGTTGTGCTGCATCTCCACTGCCAGAGCCTGTAGTTGTCTGTGCTCTGTCTATTCCTTTGACTCAATTAGTCTCACTTCTCCAAGTAGCTGTGTATTTAAGGCTCACCACCAACACTTATGTCAATGGCTTTCCAATCATTTAGCAATCTGAAACTCAGGATCCAATAGATTCCCCAGGAAGGATTTACAAAAGCAGTATTCCTGATTTTTTGTATGTTAGTTACCATTTGTCTATGGTCTTTACATTCAAAAGCAAATTGGAATGGACAACAATTGGTTCACTTTCTCTTTCCGTGACTTTCTTAAACATATTACTCCAATTTTTTTTGCAGCATAAACCTTGCCGTTAAAAATTTCATGATAATCTATTTTCTTCCTTTATAATTCACTTAAACTTTTGTCTTAGATTCCCAACTGATTTTTTCTTCTTTTGCTAGAATAAGTCATTTTAGGCAATGTACATTAAATATTTTCAGATATGTGGTGTACCCTTTCTATATGTAGTTTCAGATCTTTTCAAAATACTGATTATTTCGGAAGAGTTTTCTTGAATTACACATCTTAGTTTTTGCTTTGTTTCTTTTCTTTGATTTCCTCCTTTATGGATTCCTATAATACATATGTTGGATTTTTTCCTTTTTTTCCTCAATATTTGTTCTTTTTTCTTTTGTTCTTTTCGTCGTTCTTCATTTCCTTTGATTTTCATTCTTTATTCTCATAACACATTATCTGTTCTGCTTATTTGCTCCTGTGTTCATTTTAGTTTAGTATTTAATTCTAAAATTATATTTCTTTTATTTCTAATTCTTGGTATAGTGGCTAAGATTCAGTGGTCTCATCTCCACTGTCCAGATTCATTTCCTGGTCAGGGAACCACACCACCCATCTGTCAGTTGTCAGACTGTGGTGTCTGCATGTTGCTGTGATGTTGAAAGCTCTGCCGCCAGAATTTCAAATACCAGCAGAGTCACCCATGGTGGACAGGTTTCCATAGAGCTTCCTGAGTAGACAGAGTAGGAAGAAGGACCTGACCACCCACTTCTGAAAAAAATTGACCATGAAAACTTTATGAACAGCAGCAGAGCATTGTCTAAGGGAGCCCGGGAAGGTGAGAGGATGGTGCAGAAATACTGGGCAGGGTTCCACTGTGCTGTTTACAGGACCACTGGCTAGGAGTCACAATCCACTCAAGGATGCTAACAACGAAGTTCTTTTAAGTTATATCACCTAATTTGAGGATTTTTTTTCTTATAACTCTCCTATATGTTGTTCTTTCATAGCTTGTACCATTTTCTTAATGTTTTACACCCTCTTTTGAAATAAGAAGTTATAGTTTTGTGAATTTCTTTGGCATGTTTTTTTGGTATTGTATTTATTATGTGTAAGAATGTTATTTTTTTCTTTTTGTTTTTCTTTTTCTTATACTAATTTAGAATGAGAGTTGACCCCAGTACTTTTTTTTTTTTTAAGGTTGGCACCTGAGCTAACAACTGTTGCCAATCTTCTTTTTCTTTTCCCCCTGCTTTTTCTCCCCCAACCCCCGCAGTACATAGTTGTATATCTTTAGTTGTGGGTCCTCCTAGTTGTGGTACGTGGGATGCCGCCTCAACGTGGCCTGACAAGCGGTGCCATGTCTGCGCCCAGGATCCAAACCTGCAAAACACTGGGCCGCCAAAGGCAGAGCGCATGAACTTAACCCCTCAGACACGGGGCCAGCCCTGATCCCAGTACATTTTTGTTGTGCATTTTTATGTGAAATTAGTTTGCTTGAACTTTTAGAAAGATGTGGTCCTGGGGTTTGGGATATCTTTTGAGTTTTAATCTCAGAAAGCTCCCTCATCCATAGTTTATATGAAGCATTGAGATCTCTCGGCTTCCAGAATCTGATTTTATCTAGAGTTTTTACTTGTTTCCATTTTCCCTGTCCCATTAAATTTAGATCCTGTGCCCAGAAATTCACCCTTAATATAGTGTCTTGTCCTGGCAGAGATATTTAGTCAGTTAGTTTTAAAAGTTTCCAGAGCCTGCCTGTTCTGATCCCCTCAAATCTCCCTGTGGACCCTTCCTCTCACCACTAGAGGTGTAGTGACGTTCTTCCCAGTTTCATCTGC
>NC_091691.1:100385000-100522500 GCF_041296265.1 Equus caballus
TATCACAGAAAAATCCTAGACTTCCACCCTCACCGTAACGGCTCCTCTCCTCCTGGGCTGGTGTCAGGGAGGCTGAGGGGGGTCAGACTTCTCTCCACTCCCAGGATAATCCACACACACCCCTCCCACACATCAGCAGAGGCCCATGGGGAGCAGGAACTCACACCTCCACCCAGGAGTGATGAAGAAACACCTCATTTCTTCTACTGGATCAGTGTTGAAGTAAATCTGCCAAAGCAGAACATTTAAATAATATCCAGGATACCATAACAGAATTTCCAGAAGAACCACAGGAAATTTTAGAACTAAAAATCTGATATAAACTTTAAAAACTCTGTGGATAAGCTCGACAAAAGAGTAGAAATGATAGAAGAAAGAATAAGTGAACTGGAAGGTAGAAAAAGAGAAATTACACCATAGGAGCAACAGAGAGAAAATAAGCTAGGGAAAAGTGTGTAGCACTCAGGCACCCATGGGGCAATAGCAGGAGATCTAACACGCCTACCGTGAGTCATAGGGGCTGGGAGTGGGCTGAAAAAGCATTTGAAGAAATGGCTTAAAGTTCCCAAAGTTTGAAAAAGACATAGACCTACATATTCAAAATGATGAACAAACCACAAACAAGAAAAACCGAAAGAAACACATGCCAAGACATATGATAATCAAGCTCCTGGAAGCTATGGATGAAAAGGCTTTCTACTGATGCCACATGTCACCTTCCTTCTACAGCCAAGCCCAAGCTAAATGGCAGAGTTAATGCTTGGTCACAGGAGGGGTCTCCCAAAGCCTCATTTTCCCCCTCTTTGAATTAGGACCTCCACAGTTATGGGGATTCAGTAAATCCACGTCAATAAAGAACCTAACCCAGCGCCTGACACATTGTAAACACGGAGAAAACACTGGCTATATTTAAAAATCAAATTTTCCTTCCTGAATTAGCCTATGGGCCACTGTTTTTCCACCACAGCTCATAGAAGTGAAGGCAGCTCAGTACTCACATGGGACACCTTCTCATGTCCACACTGAATCCACACCACGTGTCGTTCTTTCCCACAGATAACGGGGCAGGTATCCACTGAATCCCACGGGGTCTAATTCTTCAACAGCAACAACAAAACCAAAAAGCTAGAAGAATTTTTAGTGATTAAATAATGATGTTAAAAAGAATACTGTGCTCAGAAGAGCCATATCCTTGAATTATACTGTGCTATTTAATTATTGGTGAATTATCATAATATCGATAAAGCATGTAAAACATGATATTGCTGCTGTCTTAGAAATATTTGTGCATTGTTTGGATCTTTCTCCCTTTACAGCTCCAGAGCATGCTGCATGACTAACCTCTGTCTACTTTTTTCAGAATAAGCACATTCAGTTACCGAATCTATGGTTTACGCATTTGAAAAGTGACAGGAAAGTGCACACTACTTTGGAGTTTTCTAAGCAGTGCTCCAGTGAGGAGGGCATTGTACCTGCAAACTGGTAGAATATTGTACTCAACCCTGAAAACCCGGCTGGGAGCCCATGTATGAACTTGGAACATTCTGGAGAGTCAGTACATCACTCTTCATGCCTCTCGTACCTATGAGAGAGCTAAAGGAAAACAAGGATACAATCCTCAGAGAAAACGAGTAAAATCCTGAACTTACATTCCCATATTTCTTTCTCAAGTCTGACAGCATTAGCAGGGCTATTTCCTTTCCTGCCTCAGTGATATGATTATGCAATGTTGGTGCTGACATTGTTTCCAAAACATGGAAAGGAAATTTGAAATAAAATGTAGAGACTGAATATAGATGATACATAAAGCTTATGGAAGCATGGGCTTAGAAATTCTTGTCTATATTTGAGAGAAGAAAGTGAGAGAGGGATTTAGAGTAGTTTACTATTTTGTTTTTAATCTTGCCAGTTTTATGCCCTTAAATAATTTTAGGATTCTATGTGACATGGGCATTTCTTCAACACTACCTAAGAATGAAAGGTACCTTTTTAAATCACTTGAGAGAAACTGACCTCCCCAACAGAGCTCTCAGAGTTTTTATAGATTAAAATTAAAAATTGTTTGTATATATTTAATTTAAAAATGTGAGAAGAGCTAGTACCAATCTTGAAAGAAAGCCATGATCCGTGATGTCTATAGACACATCAACACTTTTTGGATTGAAGTACGACCAGAAGTCTTATTTTTCTTACATATACAATAAGATTTTTATTTAAAGATTGGAAATCTCAAGTGTTGCCTTGCTTTGAACTGGATATTTTGAGTTTCAGTATCCTTTTCCTTCATGTCATATATGTGTATGTGTGTGTGTAAAACACATACGTGTCTGTGTCCATGTATGTGCATGATGAGATTTGAGTTGGTTCTGGGTTTTCATTATGCAGTTTGTTTCATGGACTCATAGACAGTGTGTAATAGGATAATTCATTTTCCTTTTTAGAAATATTTCCATGCCATGTTAGCCATATTTATAAACCTATTAATGAAACAAAATTAATGTGATCATGTTCAGCTTTCAAGAACATATACAAAATCGCTTCCTCCAAGAGGAAAGGCTAATAGAGACTTGAATCTTTCCTTCTAAGGGAAATATTATGGACTTCCATATGGATAGAGGAAAATACTCCAATCATACAATGTTGGAATGCTTTTGAAACTAGAAAAAACAGATATAATATTCATTACACACTTATTGAAAGCATCCTATGTGCCAGGAGTTATGCTGAGTTCTGAGAAAACAGCAATAAATTAACTTAAAAACACATCTATAATGACCTGAAAGACTTCTTGGTCTGATGGAGGTGGGTAATCCTTAATTATAATCTGGAAAGAATGGAAATAAGGTATGACCAAGACATGGAGAAAACTTAGAGAAGAGAGTAATTGGCTTTATATGCTGTGTAAGGGAAGGAGTTAGAGAGGAGGATGCCCTGGGGCTGAAGGATGGAGGGCTGGACAGGTGGATGTCAGGAAAATGGACAGGAAGCCATGGCAGGAAGAAAGAATGTGAGGGCATGAAGGAGCTTGACCTGTTCTGTGCATCTTTCTCCACATTTGCTAAATCATAAACCAGGGAAGGACCACTGGGGATGAGACTGGAAGCCGGCAGGATTCAGATCAGTGTGGGGTGAGTAGGCTGGGCTTTGGAGCCGAGTGGCCATGGTTTGAGACTTCACCAACTTTCCAAGACTCAACGTCCAAACTCTAGTGAGGGAACTCACAATAGGACTTACCTCATAAAGCAATCCATCATTTATCTTTATAATCACTATGATTATTAGGGATCTGGTGGGTCAGACTAAGAAACTTCAAGCTTCATTCTTTAGGCGATAGAGACCCAAAGAATCTAAGAGCCAGGCAGTGGCATGCTCCAGTTCACGTGTTGGAAGCCTCAGCTGGGGAGATGCTGGAGGCATGAAGACCAGCGAGGCCATGCGGGAGCCCAGAGACGGGCGTGAGGAGCCCAGGGCACCACACACGCCGATTGCTCTGCAGCCAGGTTGACTCAAAGCTATGGATCTGAAATTTTTTCAATGTCCACAGTGTCCAGGAATTACATCAGAATTCTCACCTTAACTATTTCTGACATTTCTCAAAGGATCCTGTCACAAAACAACTGTTTTCTCTAACATTCAATTAACTGTAAATGTCCCATCAAAGATGGGGAGAAAGTTTGAAAGTCACTAATTTACTCTTTTAAAGTTTGAATGACATTCTATAAAAGTAATAAAACACCAAAAACAAGGTACATGTAAAAATATAACTTCATTTACTTTGACTATGAAAGAATATAGTGTTTTAAAACAGATTTATTGAGGTATCTTTGACATATAAAAATTATATATTTAAAGTGTACAAAGTAAGGTTTCAATATACATATATGTTGTGAGATGATCAACACGATCAACTAATTAACATATCCAGGTTACATAGTTACCATTGTGTGTGTGTGTGTGTGTGTGTGTGTGTGTTTGTGTGTAGGAAGAATATAGACATTTTTCTTTTAGGAAGATTAGCCCTGAGCTAACATCCCTGCCCATCTTCCACTATTTTATATGTGGGAAGCCTGCCACAGCATGTCTTGACAAGCAGTGCATGGATCTGCACCTGGGATCTGAACCAGCAAACCCCGGGCCACTGAAGTGCAACGTGTGAACTTAACTGCTGTGCCACCGGGCCAGCCCCAAGAATATAAACTTTTAAATAAAAGAATAAAAGAGGTATTTGTGTATTGGTAGACTTATTACTCTAGGCTAGATTCTCTTATTTTTAACCTAGGTGGTCTGTTCTCTCTCTGTCTCTATCTCACACACACACACAGAAACACACACAGAAACACAAACCATCTTGGGTATACCCATTGGGCGTATCTTTGCAAACTTAATCCTAACATTGCTAATCTATTTATCTGAGAGCAGGAAAAGGAATAAATGTTACAACAGATTGGAATTTCTGCTCTCTCAGCGTTTAACTCGGAACCAAATTACTGCAAATCAGGTAGAGTAAATTCGGTACCTCAACAGAGTTGTGCAAGTTTTCTTGTAACAAAGGGCACTGGGAGGTTATTTGGGACAAATACGACGTACAGAATCCTGAAGTGTAGGGAGAAGATATATTTATTATAACCTCTTTTCCTTAGAATAAACAGAAGGAGGTAAGACATTGTGTACTTACTGAAAGCTAGCACTGTGCCTCGTGTTTACACGTGCAATCTCATGTTTTAAAATATCTCTAATCTACATGGACCCCGATGAGATATTTCCATCCCTATTTTACAGTTAGGAAGAGACTTAGAAGAATGGGGATCCACATAGGCAGCAACTGTGGAGCTGGTGGCCAAGGCCACGTCTGGATGCACGTCCTGTGGTGGTGCACCCATCAGAAGTGAGAGTGGATGTTAGTTACAAACAGGGTCTTTGGTTCTGATACGACTGAGTTTAAACCCATTCACAAGCTCTAACACCTCGATATAGTTACTTATGCTCTCAAGACCCATTTTCTTCATGTTCAAGGTGTGAATAGCTGAGATTTATCACAAGGATTAATAAATATGCATGGAAAACATGCAGTGCAGTTCCCAACAGAGTAAGTACTGTTATCAAGATAAGTGCTTGATGTTTATTATGATTTCACTGTTGTTCTGAGCTGCATCCTTTTTGTGGATGTTTTGTTTCTTCTGCAACAAAAGCCGCATTTTACAGCACTGGCCTCTGAGATTTCTGATTTAAGGCCTAGGTCCAGCGAGAGGGCAATAAAGAGACTTTAGTGGCCCAAGAATCTAGGAAAGAAAAAGTGTGGCCAGCCCCATGTTCTCCGTGACATATGTGAGCACTCTCAAACTCATCTCCACTCGAAGCTATCTGAATTGAAGATTTGTGTGTATTCCAACGTGCATACCAGTAACGTGTGGTGCAGTTCTATTTGATCAGAGGCAAAGAAGAAATAAAACAAGGGAGAAGACATAACAAACGTTTATTCTACAACTAAAACCTCAACAGAAGTAGCCTAAGCTAATTTTTCTTCTTTGTTTAATGATATTCTAAACCTATATGTTGAATAAGATCATTACATCTTTACATTAATACCCGTTTGATTTTCCACGCACTTTTTGTTTCAAAGCAAAAACCTGAAAATAGGATCAGGTCTTCAGAAATGACTCTTTGTTCTACTTCTGAAGTGTAGAGAACAACTCGACGCTGCCAGGGCCAGAGGTAGCTCGTATGCTGTCTGTCTTGTCACATGATCAATTTTTCTGTTGGCCTAGCTCAACATCTGGTGATACTTATTTTAATAAATTAGTACACTGCAGCCAAGTTAACAATAATGAAAATTCTGTACAAGAACTCCAATAGCAGATGATTTCCAGTGCACATCTGCCATTAGAGAACAGGACGGTGGAATGGGGGTGGGAATAACCCTGAAGTGGCACTAGCTTCAGTCCCCCGCCTGGGCCTCCTCGGGACCCGATATCAGTAAGTTTCTCACGGCTTTAGTTTCCTCATCTTTAGAATGATGAGGGTATAATTCCTACCTTGTCGGGTCCCTAATAGTGTCAGGGATAGACAAAGAATGGGTACGGGGTCTGACGTCCCAGACCCCACTACACGAGCACTTCTCCATGCTAGTGATCATGTACCAGGCAAGGACAGCTCCCCTCCAGGAGGCCTCTTCCACCTCGTGTTTGGAGAGGGAGCTCCCTCAGGCAGAAAGTCCTCTCTGCCTCCATCTCCAGCTTGTACCTCTCCTGGACATTCAAGTCTCCCTTACTATGCCTGAAAAGAAAGGCAACTGTGGTTCTTTCTGATACACCAACCACAGCCACCCAATACAGCGCTTTTCTGCAACGTTGTCAGGGAAAATGGACCTGCCATTTAACTCTACGTAATTTAAATCAAGTTGAATAGAATGACTCTTGGAAAAGAAGTTTGAAACCTGAAATTTTAATGTCTGCATTTGGACAAGCACTTCCAGGTTATCCTTCATACTCATTAATACTTGAGAAGTGATAGATTGTATAATATCAGTATGACACTAACGCAGTTCCTGGCATGTAGGAAGCCCTCGGTAAATCATTTGAGTGAATGACATCACAAAACCGGAACCTGTGAGACTGTGTTGTTTTCCATCGTAGTTTAACATTGTGTTGCACGCCGCCTTGCATGCTTCCATTTCTCCTGAGCCTCGCTAATGCCTCCTGCCCTCCAGCCTGTCACATCATCTCCTCCTTGAACCAGCCTGCTTGGTCTCATGCACAGGTTCCAGATGGAAGACGGAGCTGCCTGATGAAGACAGACCATCCCTGGTAAAGTGCAGCCAGCACCTCGAGCCAGTAACACAGGCTTCTCCACATGACGCTTGGTTGTGATGCCGTTTCCTGTGTGCCTGGGAAGCATGGGTCTTAGATGCGTTTCCATGTCATTTCTGTAGCTCACTTTTAATTCATGTCCCAGGAGGACTTGAGGGCTTGGGAGGCAGGTGGGGCTGAGCGGTAATTGGTGATGGGAGGGGGTAGAAGAAAGAGGAGTGGCGATGGACCAGCATCCATGGCTCCTGCCAGGCTGTGAGGAGTGGAGATGACAGCAAACAAGAGCGTGTGTTCCCCTTGTGGGGCTGACCTAACTAAGGTTTTGTGTGGCACTCTCCACACGTGGCAGAGTTCCCGCAGACCGCTGTGGTGGGTCCACAAACAGCTCACTACTTTCAGAAGCCGCTGCTCCTGGGTAAACTGTTGGCAGCTGAAGAGTTTAACCCAAAATGAACAAACAAACGTTTGTGTGTGTTTCTTGTTGAGGAGATAATTTAAATCTATTTGTAAGGCCTGTTCAGAATTCAGAGACCCGATGTGGCTTATTTATACAACATATGTTTACACGCACTCGTACAGTTGCACATGTCACTATCTGCAGGTCACTCTACCTGCCCCAGTGCGATTCTACAGAGAGGGCTGGTCATTTACAGCAAGTGTGAACAGCGTGTAATCTCCGTTCCTCACCACTTCCACCTGTGGGTTGATTCATCGTATTTTCTATAAGCTTAAAATCATAGTAATCAGAAATAAACAGTTTCAGATTCTGGTTAAAATTCAGGCATTTATCCAAGCCCTCATGCATTCGTTTTCAACAAGCGTTCTGGATGCTGAGGGCTGTGCTGGGCAGTGGGTGCAGCAGATCGGAGAGAGCATCTGTACACACATGCATGCATGAGGCTTCGGAGGTGCTTGCAGCAGAGCAGTCAGGAAAGGCCTCACGAAGGGATGCTTGGGGACAAGAGTTTGGTCGTGCATGAATCAGGACAGAGGTGACGGGAAGTAGCTGGAGACATCCATTTCCATGGGGTGTGAGGAGGACGGCATGTAGACGAGTATGGTTAGTGCGTTTAGGGAAAGGAAGGACACGAGAGGAAAGAGGAGGCAGGCAGAGACGGTGATGGAAGCTTTGTAAGCTGTGTGCAGCAGCGAGGCCTCTATTATACGAGGGTTCAGCAGGGCCCTAATGACACCTGCTCATCAGACAGACCGGCGGAGCACGGGGCATCTCAGCCCTGCTCACCCAGAGAATCACCCTCCAGCTCCTTAATAGGTACCATTCTCTGGTGAGTGTAGTAGTCCGCCTGGTGCTGAGGGATTTGTAGATGTTTAAGGAATGGCTTCTGTTGTGTGAAACTCATAAACTGTTCTTTAATTTATGTCAACCTTGGAAGAATTAACTAATACAGTGGTTTAAGAGATTTGTGGGGAAATACTAATATAAATCCATTTGATGAATTCCGCAGGAATTGTGAATATCAGAACAGTAGACTTTCTTTCTATCTACTTGCTCTAGCAAGCAGCATTTAAAGTTGAGTGTTAATTGTTTGGCTTAAAAGTGTAATTTATTTTTCAGTGCTGAATTAGCAATACTTAGGCATATGATGCATGCTTTAGTAAAGAGAGCAGATTAGTTAAGCTTTAGCACATGATTATGAGAGGTTTGTGTTTGAAATTTAATGTAAACAGCACAAGCCAGCCAACCTGTGACAAAGACAGGAGTTGTCATTACACAAATCAAGCATCTGTTTGTGCATTGCTGAAATTATTGAGTTTTATTCATAAAATATTTAGACACTATATTTATAGCTGTGATTGTGCAGTGCCAACTGAATGAATTTTCTATCTCAAGAAGCAAGTGAATTCTCAACTTGTTAAACTTAACCCTCAACGTCCATATGTTCCCTTTAATTTTGAGTGGTTCATGAATATGAAGTAATTTTCACTTTTTTATAGTCATCATTTAAGGATCAATGTGACTATATATGGAAAGATGGGTAAATTTAAGAATATGGTTTATTCATTTTTGGTAAAAGTATTAGAGGGAGTATTAGAGCAAAGGTTACTTGTGAAATCTGAAGATTTTTTTAGTGACTTTCAGGAAATCCAAGAACCTCCAGAAAATATGTACTCAATCATGCATTATAAATGCTCAAGCATATTTCAGAAATTCTAGGGGGCTAGATATGTAAAAAAGTCTTCACATTCTCAAGGAGCTATCTGATAAAGAAAAAGGGTGGTTAAGAACCACTTATCTCTTTGGTTGGAATGTGCATAATGCTAGGAAATGAAGATAAATTTGTAAAAATAAATCAGCAATCCAAGAAAATAGCACACCCTGATCGCAGCTCCACCGCTGATGCTCCATGAGTGTCCACACCTTCCCGGTGACTCA
The DNA here is from genome assembly GCF_041296265.1 of Equus caballus. Classification (NCBI taxonomy): domain Eukaryota; kingdom Metazoa; phylum Chordata; class Mammalia; order Perissodactyla; family Equidae; genus Equus; species Equus caballus. Next base: position 100,394,202 of record NC_091691.1, read on the forward strand.
CCACTGTTGGAAGTCTGGCCAGGAATCAGGTCTGGCAGGTACACAGGTTCCCAGCTGCGAATGATCACCTCATTATTATAACAGTGGGGAAATTAGGATAAACCTTAATATCCCTCAACAGGGGCCAGCAAATAAACCAGGACACTCCAGGAAGAACAGAGTAAGTGTGTTTATCGGTGGTAAGTTCCCTGAGACATAATGATCATTGAAAGAAGAAACTCCACAGCATTGCATGTGGTATAATCCCATTTATGCAGAAACAAGGAAATAAGCTCTTTGGTTTTATAATGTTTTCCATATTAAAATTTCTGAAAGGATAGATCCCAATATTGTAAAGGTTTTTACTGAGGAGGAGAGTTGAGTTTGACTGGGAGGATATTTTCAGTTTTTACTCTATAAATTTTGGATTTTACAAGGAACATGGATTCAGTGTTACTATTGTGATACAAAAATGAGAAAAGAAAAATCGAGGAAGACCGTTCTGGGCTTGATACAAACAGGTGATTTGAGTTTTAATATTTGTCCTATGAAACAATGCCAAAATGGCTGTTTTGCTATGTCAAAATGCAATACTATCAAGTGCCTCATATGACAAGTAGTTTATGTTTGATTTTAAGATTAGAGACGATTCGATTTATCTCCAAAACTCGGTCACATTTCGATAAGATTACTTGCATGAAGATGAAGACGTGGACCACAGCCCAGCAATCTGGAAATGGGCCATCCCTCCCACTCTTGGGAGTGCTGGGCACTAGAAGTCAGCTGTCACATTCTGGGAACGGGGTGAAAGACTGATGACCACAGGCAGCGAAGTTAACGCTTAGCAAGACACGCTTGTCCTCCAACCTGGAGAGGACACCCCACCCTTCTTCTCGGGCCAGAATCTTTCACTCCTCTTTCTAGTCCCCAGTTCAAACACTGTCTCTGTCATGCCATTCTCATTTCTTTCAGCAAAATCATTCAATAAGCCTCATTCTTTCCAAAGCATAGCATGGACTTTTTCATCCATATTTGTTTACAATATCTGTGTCTCTCTACTAAACCGTGAGCTCTTAAAAATGTGAATGGAATTTTTTCATCATCTTATGATCTTATTCTTCATCCTATTCCTTAAAAGGAGTTTGATAGCATATAATTAATAATTTTTTTAAACTTTTGTGTCTTCATGAAATACAAAATTCACTACAGAAATAAACTATTACTTCTTTAATAGAGCATTACGTGGAAAGATCAAATTCACCTGAAAAAGAATACATCAGTTTGATTGTAGTTGACTCTAACCTTATTGAGTATATTAATAGATCAACAGAAAAAATTCTTCATTCTGAGTGTACTCTGGTCAGCCATAAAAGCAGAGTTTAGAAGTAAACTGTGGCGTTAGTTGTTATAGAACTGTGCACTAGAGTGCTCTTCCACACCCTTTACAAGCCCTTGAGATAGATATGGTTCTCTTTATAACGTAACATACTGACATTCTGGTGGCAATCTCAGTTTCGTGTGCATCATAGCTGGAGTTAGTTCTCAGGATCTAACTGATCAAATCTGGATCCTGGCCAGAGCACGTCTCTAGGGCTTCATGTCGGGAAAATGTAAATCCCACCTGTGTCCCCCTAACCAGCAGAGTTCCCCATGGTGTGTCAGAGGGCCCTGGGGAGAAGGCCACGCACAGTTCTCTGGAGGTGTTCAGATGTGTTCCTGAGCATCAACACTGAAGTTTTCCCTTTATTTGTTGTTTTACTAATTTAGGTTTCCACATAGGAGAGATATTCAAAAGATTTGACAGCATGGGAATGAGTGCTGATCAGAGTCATTCATACGGGCATGTGCTGGATGAATTTTACCTTTGGTTCCACACGCAATTTCTCAGGGGCAAGGTGGGGTAGAGAGAAGGGAATGATTAACTGCTTAGAAATTTTGGAAAATCTTTGCTTTAGAATATTCTATGATTTTATTTATAGCTTTAATTCCTCTACCAATTTCTATGCTACAAAAATGTAAATTTGAATAATACAACTGACATTAGATGACTACTATAAAATTTAGGAAGACAGAATGTTACTACTGACTGAGTTGTTAAAAAAGGAAGTGGAGTGGATTTGAATCGTTTTTTTAAGGACAGACAGACTTGGAACAGTTAAATGTAGGGACTACGATACATTAAGCAGAAAGGAAGGAAATGTTGCCTCATGATTCTGGCATCAGCCTCTGGAGTGAGACTGTAAAGATTTTAATTCTGATTTTAATACCAACTGTAATTTTGGTAAGTTACACATTCCTCCTAAGTCTCCATTGATTCATCTCTACAATGGGAATATTTATAATTGCCTAATAGAACTACTGTGAGTGAAAATAGCTTGGACTTTATTCAATATCTAATGAGAAGTCTTGGGAATACTTTCAGTGAATGACACAGCAAAGGCAAGCTTGATAAGATACACAAACAAACACACAAACATACACACACACATATACACCAAAGTCTGTCTTACCCCAATTTTTGTAGAAAATATCTTCCAAAAATATATGAAATCAGCACCAAGCTACAGATGCCCTAGACACACCTTACATCACCTTCTTCTACATCTGCTCATCACAACTCCGACGTGTGCTTGGGCAGGAGACAAAGAGTATGGCCAAAGGCTCAATACGGTCACAAGAGCCACGTCAGATCAAGGGAAGCATCAGATGCTGAGGTGTGGACATCAACTGGGATGGATGTGTGCAGACTTCAGGAGTGTAGTCGTTTATTCGTTCTTCATAAAGTAGACTGTAAACTGTACTTGATTCTCTAAACACTACAGCTACGTCAGGAGATTTCCAGCTTCCAGCGGTAGCAAAGCAGATGGTATCAGATTAACTCCTTTGTTAACTGCAGTGATAAACTCTGTGCAAAATATTTAAAAATAATTATTTAAGGCACGTAAGAGTTACCAAAAACATGGGGCTGACCTTCTGGCCTAGTGGTTAAGTTCATGCTCCACTTCAGTAGTCCAGGGTTTGCCAGTTCAGATCCAGGGTGCAGACCTAGCACCACTCATCAAGCCATGCCGTGGTGATGTCCCACATAGAAGAACTGGAATGACTTACAGCTAGTATATATAACTACGTACTGGGGCTTTGGGGAGAAAAAAAATCAAAAGAAGATTGGCAATAGAAGTTAACTCAGTGCCAATCTTCCTCACCAAAAAAAAAAGTTACCCCAAACAGCAGAAATTGAAGAGAATTTTCACATTGAAAGAAGAGAACCACAGAAAAGAGAGATCTACATTTTTCTGTCTTTTCCCCCAGGCCACTTTCTAGTTTTTCTGGGTCATGGGGGATAGAGCTCAAGCAGGAGTCATCAGTATTCTTGGGCTTAGGAGGCAGAATTCAGATGCGGGGGGAGCCAGAACTGCTGAAATTGAGAGGAAGAATCCCAGAAAGGTGAGAGAGGCCAACCCCTAAGTCTGAGTGCAAACTCCCCTCAAATCACTGCTGACTCCCGACTACATATGCAAGGGATAAAACTTTAAGGATCCCACGTCAGTACATCAGCTGAAAGACTCAAAAATCTGAGGAGAAATCTTTCAGGATCCACCTGTCGCTGGGGAGCCATAGCTTTAAGTGCTTGACAAATTACAGGGACTTGCTGAATATTTCAGGCTTCCCATTAGATCCCAAAGAGAATTAAGTCTTATGAGTAAGGACCATGCTCTGGGACTAAGACCTATGTGTTAGGACTAGAGGATAAACCAAAATAGATCTACTGAAATAAACTGCAATACCAATCCACTTGTAAGGGATAGGCAAGTCACTGGTTATTTAACTGCCTGCTAGAAAAATAACAACAACTTTTAAAGAAAGAAAACAGAAATGCAGAATCCCTAGAAAGGATCATTCACAATAGCTAGTACACAGTAAAAACAAACAAACTAAACTAAACAGACAAATAAGCAAGAATATGAAATTTGCAGTCAAGGGAAAAAGCAGCCAATATCAACAGACCTACAAATAGTGCAGATTTTGTAATTGGTGAATAATGACTTTCAAATACTTATGACAGATATATTAAGGAGTCTACAGCATAGGAGGATAAAAAGATAAAATAAGTATAATAATGGAGAATTTAAGGAGAGATATGAGAGCTTTACAAAATTGCAAGTTGAGAAAAGGGAAATTCCAGAACTGAAAAATACAATACCTAAAATACACAATTTATTAGATGGGGTCAACAGAAGATAAAACACAGCAGAATGTGGAATCAGTGAACTGGAAGACAGATCAGTAGAAATTATCCAACCTAGTCACAGGGAGAAAAGTGCATTAAAACAAAACAAATGAACAATGACAGCAATGAAAAAGCCTCAGAGCTTAATGACCTTTGGGCAGTATCAAGTAGACAAACATATCAGGAACTTGAGTCCTAGAAGGAAAATCAAGAAAGAAGGATGGGGCAGAAAAATATACATATTTGAATAAATTATGACCAGAATTTTCCAAATTTCACCAAAAACATCAACCCACAGTTATGATAAACCCCTGCCACAAAAAATGTTAAAAAAAAATCTGCACTTAGGTACATCATAGCCAAACGCCTAAAAAATAGGCTAAAATACCTTATAAGCAGCCAGAGGGAAAAAGACACATTACATCCAAAAGAACAGAGATGTTTGTCATTAGATACAATTCAAACCAGAAGACAATGGAGGAACCTCTTTCAAAAGTTGAAAGAAAGAGAAAGAACACTGCCAATCTAGAATATAATATCTAGTAAATACGATTTTCAAAAATTCAGAAAAAATAAGAACATTTCCAGATAAGCAAAACTTAGAGAACTTGTTGTCAGTGGTCTTGAAGTAAAAGAAATGCTAAAGAAAATTCTTCTAGCAGGAGCAAAATGATGTCATATTGAAATAATGAGCTACAGGAATGAATGTAGATCACTGGACATTGTGAAAATGTGGGTAAGTATAATGGAATATTTTCTTAAGTATTGCTTGCTTTTTAAATGTTACTTAAAAGTAAAATTATTGTTTAAGCAAATAATAAAAACGAAAACAATGTAGTTTGGAGTTTATAACAATTTAAAAGTGAAATATATGACAATATTGGTACAGAAAGTGGGAGATATTGTGAAATTCTTACATTAAACATGCAGTGACATAATGTTAATTTAGTGATGACCATAACAAGTTAAGTTTCATCCCAAGTGCAACCACTTAAAAAAGGACAAAAATAGTTAAAAACCAATAGAGAGACAGAATTTAGTACTAAAAATTACTTGATTATCTGGAAGAAGGCAGGAAAAAAGAAACACAGCACTAGGGGACAAATAGCAAGAAAACAAATAGCAAGTGGTAAGCTTAAATCCAATCCTCTCAAGGATTACATTAAATGTTAATGGATTTGACACTACCATTAAAAGGAAGAGATTGTTGGAATGGACAAAAAAGGAAGACGAAAGTATGCATTATTTACAAAAAGACATTTAAATATAAAGACACAGCAATGTCAAGAGTAAAAATATGAAAAACACTCAGGGATAATGAATTTGGAATAGCTACATTAATATCCAGAAAAAAATATCACCCCAGGTAAATAGACTCATTTTATAAAGATAAAAGGTGAATACGTGAAGAAGATATAATAATATAATATCAGAGCTTTAATTTATTTGAAGCAAAATACAATCAAAGGAAGAAATAGACAAATCCTCAATCACAGTTGGAGATGTTAATACCCCTCTTCCTAGTTAAAACAGGTAAATAATTAAACATCAATAAGGATACAGAAGACATCACTGTGAACTGGCCTGACCGAATTGATGCATACAGAATCCTACGCAGCAATGGCGAGTACATAGCATTTTCAAGTGCAAATGGAACATACACCAGTATGGACCATATGTGGTGCCATAAAGCAAGTCTCCATCAACTGAAAAGGATTGAAGTCATACAGTCTGATCATAATAGAATTACATTAGAATCAATAAGAATAAAATATTTTTAAAATCACTAACATTTAAAAATCAAGGAAGATGCTTCTAAGAAATGCACAAATCCAACAGAAATCTCAAGGAATTAGAACGTATTTTGAGCTAAATGATATTGAAAAACAGCATATCAAAATTTTCAGGATGCAGCAACAGCAGTTCTTAAAGGAAAATGAGTAGCTTTAAATTTTTATATTATAAAGAACAGACTTAAAATATAAGATGTGAGGCTGGCCCCGTGGCTGAGTGGTTAAGTTCATGCACTCTGCTGCAGTGGCCCAGGGTTCAGATCCTGGTCATGGACATGGCACCACCTGTCAGGCCACGTTGAGGCAGCGTCCCATATGCCACAACCAGAGGGACCTGCAACTAGGATATACAACTGTGTACCAGGGGGGATTTGGGGAGATAAATGCAGGAAAAAAAAAAAAAGGATTGGCCACAGTTGTTAGCTCAGGTGCCAATCTTTAAAAAAAAATAAAATAAAAAAATAAGATGCATTATTAAAATGGTAAAAATAGAAGGAAAATTAAACCAAAACAAACAAAAGAAAGGAAGCAATAATAAAGTGGAAGATAATGAAGTGAAAAACAAAGAATAGAGAAAAAATAAAGGAAAGAGTTGGTTTTCAAAAGCAATTGATATAAGTCTAGTTAGAGTAAGACTAAAGAGGATACACAGATTACAGATATCAGGAATAAGAGAGATGATATCACTACATATCCTACAAATATTAAAAGGATAATGGAAATATAATGGAAATATACAAATATAAAGGTTAATGGAAATATATTAAAAGGCGATATAATGGGGAACTTGACAATTAATTAAACAACTTTGATGAAATGGCAAAATTCCTTGTAAAACATGGCAACAAAATTAACATTAATTGGAATATCAGCTGATCCAAGTTCAGCACAGTATACTTTCATCCTTTGTGGTCTAAATACACACATATAATTTTGAGATAAGAGGTCAAAAATCCAGGTTTTAAGTTTTACCTCACTCTTGAGAGCCTAACCCCACATATCAATGGCCTTATCAAGTTCCTAACCAGGAAATATAAACTGACCACTTAGAAATGTTCACATCAAATTTATTTCTTGAATCTGCTAACAAAATCATGGCAAAAAGCTTCTGGTAGCTCTGGAAGGCCCTCAAAGAGAGGATACCACTGCTAAAACGTGCAAATAGGAACAGATTGCATAGAAGGGAACACCTCTGTAAGTGCTCAATCCACGTTAGATGTTAAGCCTCCCAAAGTAGGCTAACTCTGTGGCAGCAAATGTAAGACAAAAATAAGAACTTCTCACCAATACATTATCAGAAAATTGAGTCAGTGCATTGGAGCAAAAATTTGAAACCCTTCTGAAGATGCACACAAAAATGAGACAGAAGACTAAACGTGATGAAAAGGTAAAGAATGGGCTACGAAACTTGCCCAAGATCACAAATAAAATAAGGAAAAAGAGTCTTCTGAAATCCAATTTGAGGAACTTTCAACTTCACAAATAGCCAATATTTAAACTTCTGCAGGGGTTGGGTTATTCTCTATCTTCCTGAAGAAGTTGGAGGCTCAAGAATTTATGTTCCGAGCCAAACCTGAGGATCTAGTGGTCAAAGTTTGGTGCTCTGACTATTTGGGCAGCCCAGGTTCATTTCCTGGTTGCACAACCACACCACCGGTCTGTCAGTAGCCATGCTGTGGCAGCAGCTCACACAGAAGAACTAGAAGGACTTGCAACTAGGATGTACATCCATGCACCAGGGCTTTGGGGAGGGAAAAACAGAGGTGGATTGGCAACAGATGTTAGCTTAGGGAGAATCCTTCCCTGCAAAAAAAAAATCTATTTTCTATTTTGTTTCTAGTTTTAAATTCATTATCAGACGTTTTATTAAAAAGTTGTTTTTATGTCTGAAAATTACTTAATAGTTTTCTTGAGGAATAATTTCTATACTAAAATATTCAACCACTATATGTGTACAACTCAATGATTTTCTGTGAATTTTTCAGAGTTGTGCAATCACCACCATAATACAATTTTACAGCATTTCAGTTACCCCAAAAAGATCCCCCATACTTACTTACAAGTCAGTCCCCATTCCTATCGCCCAAGTCCAGCCTAACACTTCTTCTTTCAGAATCTGTAGATTTGCCATTTTTAGAAATTTCGTAGAAATGGAAACATGCAACATGTGGTATTTTATGTCTGGCTCCTTCGACACAGTCTGATATTTTTTCAGTTCATCCATGTTGTAGCATGTGTCTTCCTTAACTACTTGAAGCATTATTTGGGTTTAATGGATATCGAGCACATTTGAAACTTTCACCATTAGATTCCTTAAAATGCTGTATGTCAAAGTCTTTTACTACAAAAACACACTAAGTTCCAGAGCAAAGCTGGAATGTCTGTTCCACCACTTTTATTGAACATTTTACTGGAGGTTCTAGCCAGCGCAATAAAGCAAGAAAAATAAATACCATATGGATAATACTTTATGAAATAGGAGTTTATATCATTTTCAAATATTTTTAAATGGAGATTTTAAAAAGCAATCGTTCGATTTTGTTAAAGTATCATTTTTCTTTTGTTGAGAAGTAACCATCCACATTTATTCCCAAATACAATGTCTTCAGAGTTGCCAATTTTATTTATTATTTATTTATTTATTTATTTTTGAGGAAGATTTGTCTTGAGCTAACGTCTGCTGCCAATCTTCTTTTTTTTTTTTGTATGTGAGCCACCACCACAGCAAGGCCACTGACAGACAAGTGGTGTAGGTCTGCACCCATGAACCAAATCCGGGCTGCCAAAGTGGAGCAAGACACAGTGAACCACCAGGTCGCCAGGGCTGGCCCCAGAGTTGCCAATTTTAGAACAAAATCTTATAGACTAAGTGTTATCTAAATACATACGCCCATGGTTATTATTTATGGCAGGAGTTTGAGTAAAGACATATGCTTTCAGGGTAATCACATTGATTTGCTAAGTATTAGCTTCGCAGCCTGATGGGGATCATTCTGAGCTCACCATCAGAACAGCCCTCCCTCCTGTACTGTGGAAGCTGCAGGTGCTCATCTCCAAGAGTGACCTTAAGACGGAAGTTGAGAATGACCTTCTGTGTCCCTGCCCTTCTCTGGGCCCCTGTACTCACCCTCAGGCCACCCCTGACCAGCCAGGGTTCCTCTGGATCTGTGGGGCCTCTGGAATGAGGAGGGGTTGAAATAAAGCTCCTTTGAGTCCATGTGTCTCAAACTGTGTTCATAAAACACTGGGTTTGCAAGAAGTTGACATATTTTTCCTGAATAAAAGGACTGTTTAACCTAGAAACGCTGGTTAAATAACTTAAGGAGATTCCTCTACCATAGGGTCTCTCAGCTTCTCTAATTTCCAAAAGTGCCCTATATGTCCCCAAGGCCTTCTGTACAGATGACTTCTTACTCTAATTTAACCATAAACATTATCCTCCCGTAGAAAATCTTCTGAAATTTACTCAAAGAGTACATTGCAGTTTGGGAAGTACGGCTGTATTGTTTTCCTTGAAGTATTGGGTTAGCTGTTGGCTTATGGTGTTTCTCACAGGGTGAAGGAAGCATCCAAGAAGCAGCTCTTTGAAGCAACTTATTCAAATATTTCTAGTGTTGGATTGAAGAAGCAGCTCCTTAAGTCGTCCTTGGTGTCTAAGGCAGCTTTTCTCTCTTCTGCTGTCCCCAGGGATTCCTCTCCTTGTCCCATAGGGTCCAAGTGATGCCCCAGGACAATAGACACTAGAGTTCACTGCCTCTTTCTGGAAGGAGCTAACCCGAGCAGTTGGCAGCTTGGCAACAGCCCCAGATGTCTCTCTGTAGGGCACTGCATCAGCTTAGGGGTCCACATGCAAATTAAGTAACTGCAAGAGCTCTGCAGAACATTGAAATATTTTCCATACGACAGCTCCACATAACACCCAAGGGTTGCAGAGACATATTTTTGCTCATACATGCACTGACTCTGCTCCCTCCACCTACCCCCTTCCTTGTTTCTCTGAGCATAGAACTGCAAGTTCATTTGCATTCCCTTTTATTAAGGCGGTGTGTTATGACATAAGATCAGAGAAAGGCTTTTCTCCCCTAGAACACCTCATGTATTCCGCACTCAAGAGCCTTAATTTCAAGACTTAATTCAGCAATTTTATTTGGAATTCATATACTCTTTGTTTTGCTACAGCTGCCTCCATTCCCCCTGCTGGGTAAGAAACCTGTGCTTGTTATTGCTGGAGAGAGCAGAGCGTCTCAGGCGCTCAGACAAAGACATGGTGACGGGCTTTCGTAAACAAGTGAAAACTTTCCAGACTCCATGCATACTTTTATTAGTCTTATTCCTCCATGGGTGACCTGCAAACTCTACCTTAACAGTCACCCACTTTACTTTCTCATTTCAGATTATTTCTTACACCAGGAAAATGGGAAAGTAGCTGCTTTCTGGGCTGCATGAGATGTCCCCAGTTTTCAGGTTCTGAAAAATGACCATGTCTGCTAGATCACAGCAGGTCAATTTCACTAGAAAGCAATTGATGGGGTAAAGAATGTGAAGGAGTTCCTGAAAAGACGTGATAGGCTCAGATCATTTCTCAGAAAAAGAATCTCACTCTGCTTAATTTCAAATTAAATTCTTGATGATTTTTATTCTTTTAATAAATTGAACATAAACTCTCACAGTAGTTTCCCTAAGTCCTTGAAGACTATTTCAAACAGTTTATTAAAAAAATAACAATAGTCTGTATTTGAATCATCTTATTGAAAAATCATACTCCTAGGATTTATGCAGATGTACAAAATTCTTATTGGGTGGGCCACTTTATGAATGAGATTTCAGCGTAATTTTCAAAGTCCTATGACGTTATATAACCAGTAGAACAGAATAGCTAAAGATGAATTTTCATTTGTTGATGCAATCATTTATGCATTGGGTTATTTGTTCATTGAAAATAATTTGTTTAGTTTGGAGTTTAACAATTTGCAACGGGTCTAGCATGCTGGGGAAGAAAGATGTGGGTGCAAACACGCACATCAGGATTCCAGCGTAAGTGGGTGTGGTTCTGGGACTCCAGAGGCTAAATAACTAATGTGGTCGTTGATCTTTCTAATCAAAAACAATTTTCCTGGTGTGGTAACTGGACAACTCTTCGGCAAATATTCACTTTGTTGTTCCTTCCTTCAAGGCTGAGGGCGCTTCACCACCTGCCAACAGTCAGCCGTCCACGTGACTTGTTCCGGCCATTGGAACTGGAGCAGACACAAGAGCGGAGGCAGTAGATGTGCCATCCTGGTCTGAGGCTCTTGCACTTCATTCATCTGCTGTGAGAAAAACATGCCCAGGGAGCCTTCGGTCCCAGAAAGGGAAATACATCGAACTGATCTGACCCGGGATGCGACATGAGGCAGAACATCCTCGCCAGGCAGCCTGCAGACTATGGGCAAGGAATGAACGCTTGTTCTGAGCCACAGAATAACTAACTAATGCGGCTGATGTCACGACATTGGCCAGGGTCACAGAGGTGGTTGTAGTCTGTATTGGGAGATAGAAATAGACACAAAAACTATGATGATACCAATAATATAAGGTAACACGCGTTCGGGGCTCACTGTACTCCAGGCACTGTTCTAAGCTGACTTCAACCTCAAGTACCACTATTCCCATCCTGATTTTAGTGAGGCCAAACTGAGGGCAATGGGACTTGCGTAAGGCCACACAGCAGGACAGGCCTGGAACCAGGAGGTTCAAGCCCCAAGCTGTACCTCATCAGCACTAGAACGTGCTGTGTGTGTCACCTTACCTGCAAAGAACGGTCACTGCTACAGGAGGGGCCCTGCTTTCTACTGCCTGGTTCCATCAAGGACGGGATGCGAGGTTTCTGTTGCACACACACACATAGCCTCTACATTTGATATGTATTATCTACAATGTGGGCCTATGTGTGTGCGTGTGAACTTATATTTGTATCAATTTATCTATCTGTACAGAAATAGACAGTCTCTCCTCAGCGGGCGTGAAAAGGAACAAGTCATTTCTTACTGCCAAAACAAATTACATTTTAAGCCGATTCTGTCACTTTGTCCTCCAGTGGCGGTTATGTTTCTTAGACATCGGATAATTGAACGCATCTGTAATGAGTATTGGTCCTATCTGAAATGTTTGTATTTGTCTATGACATACTATTATTTCCGTCCGCGACTCCATAGGTATCGCCCCTTTCTAAAGAGAACACAAAAGCTCCCAGGACAAGGGATGATGTGCCTTGCTATTAAATCTGTGTCTAAATATCCAAAATGCAAGGAGCAAGTGAGATGGTTCGCCACAAACTTAAAAATAATTATTTTGGCCTCAGTTTCAAGGATACTTCTATTTGTCTGGTTTAGGATCCTCTGCATAATTGCCCTAATTCTGCCTTTCACTTGACTTCTGTGGTCTTAGCCCGAACAATATACCTTCATCATTTTGTGTTTTGCAACTTCTCTTGACACTGCAGTGCAGACTCGAGTCTGTCTCTGAAATGCAGCTACGCTATTTGTTATACTTTGGGATCCAGTGTGAATTAAAACCATCCCTGGAAGGTTGTGCATCGAACCAGGAAGGAATGAATAACTTCCATCAGACATCCCTATATTTTATGTCAAGGCTTTGCCATGTCGTCTGAGGGAAAATCCATTTAATGAACGCGGCCCTCAGAATCTAGGAGAGTGGCAGAGGGGTGACGGGCTCCTGTGCAGGACATGGTTTGATACGTGGTGTTGGGCCACAGCTGAAAACATGGCTGGTGTACAGACCTCAGTGGAGCGGGGGGGGGAAGTGGGGACACCATGCACAGCTCCGGTTCATTAGGAGTGATGACAAAGGATCGCAGTGGCGAGCATCACGCTACAATTTCACCTGCTGCTGATGGAGTCACTTCTGAGTTCAGTCGGTTTCCACTGTCTCTATGAAGTTCCTTGCTCTCTGATTCCTGCAGACAGTCCATATTTAGCACACCGAGAAAGGATGAGGCTCAGAATGACCTCACACCCACACCCTCCGGGTTTTACAGAACCAGGGCTTCTGCCCTCTTTCCACTTCGCTGCCATTACTTGCAAACCCCCCTTGTCCTTTTTAATTTTTAATTACCATTGTCTGTTCACCTTTGTTTTACCCATGACATCTTCAATTTAAACAGTATCAGAGAGGTTGATGCGAACAGTTTTCTTTCTGGCTTAAGTGACTGCAGCTCGTTGAGTTGTTAATTATGCAGAGGGTTTGCATGGCTGAGGCTGGTAATTTGAATATGCTCTGATGTCAGGTCTGTGTCTGGGCGGCAGAGCTTGTAAAAGGATTATGATGATGTATATATGGTTCATGGCTAAGTGGGCTAATGAAAGGACCTCATTTAATCAAACACAATTAATTAAATTAACTTATGATATTAACCCATCTTTCTGTGCATGTATAATTTATATTAATTGATTTGCTGCATTCAAATTGACCAATCAGGTGGGTTGCTGACAGCCTAAGGAAGAAGGAGGTGTCATTAGCATTACTTTGATGCAAACCATAATTGATGGGTCAGTGTGTTTTAGGGATGTAGCAAAAGCTTTGCTAATTGTCATAAGAAGTTGAAATTGATTGTGTCTGCATTAGTACATAAATTTAAATTGATTAATGTTTTGTTCTAAAATTAATGTCCATTCTGGATTGGTGATACAATGCTTTATTTATTGGATTCATTAATGCAGTCTAAGGAAAAAATAGTGTTGAAGTTAGGTAACTGAGCAGAGATCATTAAGACGAGTTCAATGGAACCATCTAGAATCACCAGCATTCCCACACATGGCCTGCTCTTTAAAAACCTTTGAGCACAAAGCCCCAAGTGAGACCATCCAGGTCCAGCATTTAATTAAAGCTCTTTTACAGACAATTACGATGGAAAGCACCCTCAACGTGGTGAACAGCGTGGGGCACTGGAGGAGCCAGGGGAACAACTTCTAGAAACGTGATCACTTCCCAGCAGAGGCTTAGATGTTGAACGCCATCGCAGTTTATACCAACCTCTTCTACAAAAAAAGAAAATGCTCTCAAACTTGCTTGAATTGCAATTTATTCTTTACAGCCAATTGACAGAGATCATGAAATCTAAAATCACAGACGCTTTATTAGAGCATAGAATTTAAGCCTAGGCTGCATTTTTCATAGATGCTCTTACGTGGTGATTTTTATTCTGAAGATTCTCTAGTAAATGTGATTTGGAACCAAGTGGGTCTATGTCTTTAAAACCAGCATTGAATTTGGTGGACTTTCCTAACCTGGCCTCTGCTAAAGAAGAGCTGCCACAGTCATTTACATTAATAACAGGACTTTGAATTTCAGTTATTCCTAAAAACACAAATGCAGCGAGAACGAAGGGAGAGTAAGAGATCTACTGAAAAATCAGTTTAATTCATTTATAACTCCTTTTTTTCTTCTCAAGGAAAGCTTAACATCTGCTTCTTATAAACTGATTTAAATAGAAAATGTGTAATGCATCCTTTTACCAAATGGCTCTTTTTTTATGGACGGAATAAAGCGGTTTGCCTCTTCTGTTTTCACTACAGTGCATTCAAGCTCTCAGAAATGGGACATCTCTGTTTTCACAAGGAAACATTTTGAACTTCACACGCCAGAGAGAAGATTAGATATCTCTGTTTGCTGCCTTACTGAAGTATGCAAAGTATTATTTACAGACAGCTTCTTGAGTCTAAAACAGTTGAATTATATTCAAATATCACTCCATGTGGTGGCACTCTCGAGTAACAATAGTCGGTTCTGTGAAAGTAACTTCTTTTCAACTTTCGGGTAAGGGATGCCAAAGACTAGTTTTCTATTGTCAGATTTTAAGGACAGCAATTCCAAAAGAAGTCATATCATTCTGAGACAGCAGTGATGAGCTTTGTCATAGCTGCAATCGTATGTTCTGTGCGGGGAAATGAAGTTCTTATTACTTGTTTAAATTATGTTTAGTGCGCCTGCTATATTCCCGAGATTTATACATGCCTAGTATGCAACCACATAAAATATATCTGTATATGTGTCAGCTTGTGAAAAACTCAGGAAAAACTAACTTGGATTTGAATATTCCCACGTTCTGATTTTCTCTTCAAAATGAAAATGAGAAAGAGTTCATCGCTTATTCCATTGGTAATGTACAAATTAAATCTCTTCTATTTCTCACAAAAATGGTTTCTTGAAGACACACAATATAGGAAAAGAGTTATTTGCCCTAATATGGGATTCTTTGTCGATGCTTAACAGAATTGAAACCAACTGGAGATCCTGAAAGCCAGCCAGGAGAGAAGCGGAGGGCGGTGTGGTGTCACGGAGACTAATGATTTAAGAAAATGACCCCACAGATGGCTGTAGTTTTGCAACGTAAAAGTTTGCAGCATAACCACTT
Organism: Equus caballus; assembly: GCF_041296265.1. Lineage (NCBI taxonomy): Eukaryota > Metazoa > Chordata > Mammalia > Perissodactyla > Equidae > Equus > Equus caballus. The sequence goes on from NC_091691.1 coordinate 100,409,614, forward strand.
AAAATGTTAACCATTTATTAAAATTATTATTGTACTGTTGTTCTTTTGACGTTCCTTGAAAGCACACAAGGAGAAAAACCTACCGTAGACATCTTGCACGTCTGCAGGCGGAATTCAAATGAATACCTTGGGATTCATGGTCATGGATTTAAATATTTGCTGGCATGTCTTAAGGTTGGGAAGGTAAGGAAGAGGATGATTTAAAATAATATTGTCTTAATTTCGTAGTTTTGTGAATGGGTCACAGATGTTCTAAGAGAAAATTAACAACATTTTGTTAAAAAAAAACAAACCTGTAGCTCTATGCAGAATGTGGTGGCAGTTGGAATAATTATTTTCCTAATCAGGTGGTGGTTCGTCCTGCAGCAGAGCAGGGCTCTTTACGGATCACCGCTGCAGGGAGCTGGTGGCGTGGCTGAGGACGGCTGGAGGGGAGGAGAAACAGGGGCTTCTGAACGTGTCGCAGTTCCTTTGTTGGAGGGGATGGGGATCCAGGGTCCTCAGTCAAATGCCGTGATTTAGGTGTAACGTGCTTCCTTCCCACTTCAGAACTGTCCCCGGAACAAGCACTAGCTTTTCGGAGGAATTGCCTTTCAGACTCATAATTATCAGTTCATCTTCACATCCCTGACCGACATTCTGCGCTTCTGTCTCCAACCCCAGGGAGAACAATGCTGCCAGCAGTAGGTGTCACTGCAGGCAGTAAGAATTATGTTGGAGAGTTGCTACAGAAAAGGAAGTGATTTCCAAAGTCCAAAAAAAGAAATTATCATAAAATACTGGCAAAGGAGAATGGGAGTATCCTTTAACACATTGTCTTGAATATTGAGTTATTACAGTTTTATGATCAAGTGGAAATAAAACCACTCTTGAGATCCTTTTCTTGTGGCTTGAAGCCTGATATGCACAAACAGTGCATCCTGCCTGCATCCTGGGGGCAGGCGGGCTCCGCATCCTGCAGGATCAGGCATTCCTGGCATCCACTTTCTCCTTTCTTTCTGAAAGTGTCCAATGTAGTAGGACAAACAAGGGGATCACTTATGGAAGCATAACCTATAATGGAATACTGTCAAATGAAATCGGGCTTTTGGTTAGATATTTTTCAATGCACCCATGGAGCACAGCCGCACAGTAACTTTATTATACATCTACATAAAAACTTTTCAGAAAGAGAGAACACATCTCTTCTAAAGGATGGATATTCCATTATTACATGTTTATTTTTAGGGACACTTTACGAATGTACAAGAAATTAGATGGAGGGAATTATTCATGCCAATTTCATTGTGGGCATATGGGATTACTATCAGATGCTAAAGAAGCACGCTTTCCTCTTGCATATTAGATTCCCAGGTATAGACGATGCTCAGACATTCTAACATAGCCATGTAGATTCTGCTTCACATGAATACATACTTTGCCCATAGATGGTCAATTCTTCTTGGTTTATATTTCTCAGTGCTCTCAGGATAAAGTCTCATTTTATAATTCAGCCCTTTGAATTCAAACAGCCTGACCTTGCTCCTGTCGGGCCTGTGGCTTAGATAAAAGAACGTGCACAGTGAGGCATCATGGCCAGCCGAGCGAGGCCGTCAGGACTTGCTGCTTGAAGGTCACCTGTGCAAGAGGAACTGAGTTTTGTCATAGGTTGATTTGCCTTAAATATATGTACTGTTTATTCAAAAACATTTAAAAATGGATTTATTTTGTCCTCAGTCAGGCAGGCAACACTTTGGCCCATTCTTCCTCATAAACTGAAACTCTGAATTCTGTTGTATTTTCTACCACACCAAAAACAATCAGAGAAGGTCTGACCCCTGACTGACCCCCAGGCAGGTTAACGAGGCGATCCCAGTCAGTTCTACAGGGAAGGGCGATCTTGCATCCAAGGAGGCTGCCGCTGCTGAATTCCACCTGCAGTGAGCACAGACAAGTGTGCCTGCCACTGTTACTCTAAAGTTGCTTTCAGAGTCTGTGTTTTCTGCCAACTCTTGTAAGTACACAAGCAATACACTGAAAAAACACATACTTGTACCTCAAGTATACTTGAATAAATTGATAAGCAAGACAGGTCTACATAAAAATCAGAATTGCACACAAACACATAAATATATGCTACCAGAAAAAAAAAACTGTTGCGCTTTAATCTATCCTATTTTATGCTAAATTAAGCATTTGGCTGCTCTTAAAAACCTTTATTTTTAACTGGAATATTACTTTAAGAAATAGTATGCTACCATACCCCGAGAATATCAATTCCACGCTGAATTTAGAATACCCTGAATGTGAATCAAAAGTCGAAGTTTGCATTTCGTATTCTGACATCAAAGCTCGAAAGTCAGGTGGCTTCTGAGGCACGTTTCTACCATCCCTCGGACTGTTGGTCTGGGTGCGCTGCACACACGGTGGGACTGGTTGTAACTGTGTTCTCATCAGCTGGCCTAGTGGGAGGATCTTTATTTCTCAGCTGTGAAGAATGATGCATAAGGACTGTTAAATGTAGGGAAGGTTTTACTTCCACGTGTTGATAATAATGCTATGATTAATTAGTGTTGCTTAAACAGAGTGGGGATCATTTTTAAATGGCCCTTTAGATTTTTCTCATCAGTGTTAACTATCTAATGTTTGTAAACCCAGAGTCTCAATATGATTTTACGTGTTTCTAATATTTCTAGAAATTGACTTTTTTCAATAATTTGTCAGAAAACAAGCTACTGAATTATAAGAAGCCTGATGGATTTTGAACATAGACACATAGCAAGACGATGCTGCCGATTGTCTTTATAATCAGGACAGTCTCGGGGGCCACTAATGCTTCCCAGAGCCCAGAGAAGGGCAGTTCCTTCTCAGATTGTGCAGAAGACACCAGGGTGTGAGCTAATATTAACGTAAAAAATTCTGTAAAAGTTTAAAAAATAGTATTTGATTTTAAAAAAACTGAAAACTTGATAAAGCTAGAAATGCCCTCTGCTATTAAATGCAGAAAAAAGCAAACCAGCAAAAAAGATCCTTAGGATAATGGCATTTTTTTATGCCTCCTGCAAAAATGACTATAATTTGTTGGGGGAAAAAATCAATGATAAAGTATATACTTTGAAAAATGACAGCAAAGAATGTTGCCATTTTTCTACTATGAATATTCATTCTGCATTTTGATTAATTTTTTTCTGTTTGTAACATTTACAAATATTAGTAATAATGGGACACGCAAAATTTTACAGTGCCGATGGTAGTACGGTACTTCCATATTACTGTATTATAGGCGTACACGCGGCCCCAAAACAAATGGGATTGGCACAAGAATATTTAAACTGTATTTCTAGAGTCTTTGCTATGGAGTTTTGGAATATATTCTCCAACACAGAACTACTGCAATCATTAAGTTATGAAGAACCATGCTGACTTCACTTCTACCAGAATGTTATTTCACTTTGTCCTTGTTCTCATGTATAAATTTTATGAAGAAACCTCATTGTATTTGACGGCAGAATTTCCTTTAAGAATGTAATGCTAAGTATTAATGTTTTCAACTGTTAAAATTGTATTTCTAACACACATAACTATGTCTGTAAATATAATAATCAAAGAGTTCTTCAGTGGCTCCCTAAAGAAAATGCTAAGACAGAAGTCATGTCATCCTTGTGTACATTTTTGTGCAAAGATAAGGATGATATGTTTAGCTGATAATGAAATTTGAAATTCATGCATCAAAATAATGTAAAATCATAAATCTTTATTATCCTACCATAAAAATGTTAACCTTTAAAAATCAAATTTGAACCTCAAAAATTAGTATTGGGGTAAATCTGTATTTATAAACCTTTTGAAAAAAATATGGCATTGGAATTTCCCCAAATCATCAACATTTAGAAATCTGCAGAAAAAATAGAATTTCTTAAACTAACGATTGGTTAGGGTAATACCCAATAAGGTTTGTATTTATTTCCCAGTATCATGGCTAGTGAGCAAAGAAAGAGATTAGCCCCAAGTGTAAAAATTGGTTTTCTGTATAAATTGGCCCCAAAGGGAAATTCTCCAGATCGGTTTCCCGTTACCTGACATGATCCAGTCAAAATCATATTTGTTCCCTTGTCATGTTACTTTAGCAGGGTGAATTGAGTAAAGGGAACAGGTGCCCATGTGTATTGATCAGCAATCATGGCAAAGAGCTCTTATTAGATGTTGAAGGGTACCAGGAAGGCGTGAGAAATGAAGAGCACGTGGGACAGGTTATTGATGATGGCAATAACCGAGCTCGCGGGGCTCCCACACGGAAGCCGACGAGGGGGCCGGATGAGCACATCAGAATAGATATGTTGAAGGAACAGACAACATGAAGAAGTATGGAGCCCAACTCCTCACCTGGCAGAGTTATTAAAGTTCATTGAAGGAAGATGAACTGTTTCAATATGTTAAACACTCGAGGCTGTTAAGAGAGAGTTGCCGTCATGAGGAACACCACTGTTTGGGGAGCTTTCGTTGTCTGCTTTTTCTTTCTCCTTTTGGAAATTTGAATGTGTTTTCACTCCACAATACCTCTGTATCTTCACTCCCTGAACAGGCTTTGGAAAAGCAGAGAGACACAGCCCCTCTGCATGAACCTGGTTAGCCTCTAATTTCTGAAAGTTGCTGATCAACTTGACAGTCAACAAAGAACTTAGGGTTGGCTGTGTTGAATATGCTTTAAATATTAATTCACTCATCTGTTTGCTGTGACGGCCTCCCCAGCCAGCTTCCTTGCCCACAAAGGCCTGTCGAGGTATCAGGCTGAGCACATGGAGCCTTCCATGCTTCGGTCGGCGATGAAGACTCAAAGTTTAACCAACAGAATGTGGAGTCAGAAAATGCAATTTTAAATTACCCTAACATAATTAATTTGGAAGCCACAAAAGTTAAGAAAAATAATTCTACATTTTGCTGGAATCCAGAGAGCACTAAATTAAGAGACAGACAACTCTCCATATAAATTTTGCTTCAGGGTGAAACTTTCTTCCTCTGCTGAAAGGTCACAGCATGATTCAGTGTTTTTAATCCTACTACAATGTAATGACATTTTAGGGGGTGTTTGCAAATGTGTAGTAAGCTGTCCTATTTGGAACAGCATTTGATTTTAGTGTCTAAATTAGCCCCACCTGCCAAGGCTGGCATTCGTGTTAGGTGAAACCTAGACACAGAGATGAGCAGTAGCGTAAGGGGTCGATGGAATCACTGTGATGGTGCCAGCCAGGCACTAACAGGTGCCAGCTAGGCACTGCAAGGAATTCTCTGTCATATTTGGGTTGTAGTTCCCATCCTGTAATGGGAACCAACTCAACACACCTGCTTGCCTTTGTGGGCCTCCCACATTAAAGAGTTATCTTTCAAGAGTGCTGGTTGCTCAGTAGTTTTCATTCATTTAAAGACTATGCTATTTCTGAAGTTGCAGGTCCCATATTCTAGCATAAAACCTAACATTTCATATACTATTTCTTCTTCCAAATTGGCTTTTAGATTCATTCCATAGTCTCTTCTTGAATACGGGTCTATGGAGTTGTGCATTGTGTGTATCTATGGAGTTGTGTGTTATGTGTCTTCAGTACATGTGTGTTTTGACCAAGTTGGACAAAGCAGCATTCTAATAGACAACAGTACTTGGTGGGTTTCTTATTCCTTTTTCTTGAAAAAAGTGTAAGAAGTTTGAAAAATAACATGAAAATTATGCAATCATTTCTCACAACAGTGGTACCCAGTTTAGACTAGAGATTCCTGAGATCTGTTCACTGTCACTAAGGTAGAACTGGTGTAAGGAGTCTGTTCCACGCGGCCACAACCCCTTATAAATAAACCAATTTAACGCCATTTTCTGTCCTAACAAAAATAAAACGTGTCCCTGCTCAGTGAACCCAAGAGCAGCAACTCTATTTAAACACGTTTATCGCCGGCATCACTTAACCGTCGTATAGACTGGGCCTAAGAAGGGGCTCCACACAGCAGCGTGGAATTGTCTAATTAAAGCGCCAGCCAGGAGAGCCAGGTGGATGAATAGCTGCCATTAGCCGCAGCAATTACCAGGTGGTTAGAGAGCCAGGCACAGGCAGATTGGGTGCAGGCTGAGGCCCACCGACCACCACGTGGCCCAGCAAAATGCTCACAACTGGAGGTCTCTGTGAAATTGATTCCTTCAAGGAAGCGGGCATTCCGATGGCAGGATTCTTTTGTCTCTCAATACAAAAAGCAAGACAATGACAAAAGTAAGGAGTAATTTTGTTTGATTGAACTATTGCTTCTGTGACACAATATTCTTTCCGTAATAGGTGAATGGTGATGACTGGGAAATTCAGTTGCTAATCTACCTCTTCCACAGATGGGGATCATGCATATGCATACTTCCACCCTCAGTGCTTAAGGCAGCAGGCTGCTACAGAATCCATGCTCAACAAACAGGACCTGAGATATTGAACTTGCATGGCAGGCCAGGCCTCCCTGAGGAGCCACTCTGTCATAACGCCCTCTACCACTCTTTATCTGTCAGAACATTTGGCGCTGCCAGACATCCTATGTGGGGACTATCGGTATGCCAGCTCATGGTTTGTCTCTCCGGTAGAGGGTGAGCCCCCCCTACTGGAAGGACCTTGTTAGGTTTTCCCATGGTTGGAAACAAAGCAGAGTCTCTAAGACTGCCTGGCACACAGTAGGTGTTCAATGCTCCATAGCTAGATGAAGGAATGAGTCATCTCATCTGCAAAATAAACCTAAGAAATGGTGGGCAATACTGTCCCGGTTTCACTGATGAGAAAACTGAGTGTCCAAGAGGCGAATGTGCTCAACGTCATGTCCCTTCTCTTCTACGTTCTGTTTTTAAAATGAACATTGCCTAATTCTCTATGTCCTAAAATGGTTTGACTCCAACTGAATTCTTTACTTTGAACATGCCTTTTCTTGTTGATTCGTTTGTTGTTTTGTCCCGTAAATATTGTAATATTGACGCTTGAACACATGTGCAACGTTAAACCACTTTAGGAAGTGTGTAATTAAAACCTTGATGCTACAATAGATTAAACATCCTGTTTAAGAGATATAAAGAAATATTAGAACTATTACAGTTCCTTTCCGTTCTGACTCTTTTCCCATCACGCTATCATCCTTCAGGCCTGGAGTGAGCATTTTCTTCATGGCTGAATTGAATTCAAAATCTGCAAAATGGTAATCTCAAAATTTAAGAGAGTCTTGTAAGAATTTCACAATCATACAACAATTCCTTTTTTGCACTAAATTTTGACTAATTTTCTTAGGGATAAAAGGAGAGTAGACTGTCTCTTTACAATGATTTTTTTAAATCTTATACTTTAGGTTTAAAAAAAAAACAAAAGCACTCTGACAAAGCTCCATGTAGCTTGGAGCATTTGTTGCTCATCTCAGTTCATACACACAGAGGCACGTGTGTGTGCACAAAAGCACAAAATTTGTTCTTATGTGTGCTTTTCACTTAGCATTTTATCTCAAGAATTTACTGCACGTTTCCTAAGAATCTTACAAGCTTTAATGCTGAATAGCTTAATAAGTGTTGCATTTTTACCAAAGCTGTTAACCTATTGCCATATTCATCCCACACGTTACTTGTTATCTTTGAGTGAGAATACACTGTTCACACTCTTTTTTTCTTTGAGGAAGATTAGCCCTGAGCTAACATCTGCCGCCAATCCTCCTCTTTTTGCTGAGGAAGACTGGCCCTGAGCTAACATCCGTGCCCATCTTCCTCTACTTTATGTGTGGGATGCCTACCACAGCATGGCTTGCCAAGTGGTGCCATGTCCCCATCCGGGATCCAAACCGGCGAACCCTCAGGCCACCGAAGCAGAACGTGCGCACTCAACCGCTATGCCACTGGGCCAGCCCCTCACACTCTTAAATACTATGACTTTTCACGAGAAGTGGCTTTGGGAGGCAAATATCAAAACGACAAAGGATCAGAAGTGTTTGTCTGAGCCCGTGAAGGTGGGCAGTACACGGAGCTGGTGAGAGTTCCCGGGCCCGACGTCTGGATGTGCACCACGCCAAGGCCTGGCCATACTGCACATTCCCCATGAATTTTAACCAACCCATCCTTGCTAGGGAGCTGCGGACTGCCCCTGCACTAGGAAACCCATCTGGGCAGCCTTCATTGCTGAGAAACAACAATGATGAGTTAGAATTCTGGTCCTTGCAGATAGTCGCCAATTCTAAAGAAATGTATTTTCTTTAAACTCTAAAGAAATATATTGACTTAAGCTACCTCGTGGTGGGGTACATCTTTCTACGTTTTCACCATTCCTTATACACAACATCATATCTCATTTCAGCAGTTCTAATAATTCTACTAATTCAACAAGATATCCTATGATTTCTTAATTAAACGACAAAAATTCTTCTTTTATATGGTGTTTGTTTTCCTGTGCCTGCTGCAAGCACATGTGACTTCTAGCCACATACTTCACATGTAGCAATGGTGGAAATTGTCCTTCAAAGAAAAGGAGTGTAGGAGGGGGAAGAGAGATTTAAAGAAAAAACAGAAACAAAACCTTAGTGTTTACGTGATAAAAATGGACCACCCTCAAGAAAGAGTCAGCGACGTGAGTCTTTGGCATCCAGTGGGCCAGCTGCATGCAGGACTCTTACCCGCCTTGCTAGGGAATCCGTCTGCCTGCTGGTGCAGTGACATCTCTGACCCTCGGCTGAGTGACATGGGTGAGGGCCCCTTGCCATTGCAACAGATGGGTGTGCTGCGGCCCAGAGTTCGTCTCTCACGTGTCTCTCGAGGGCAGCTTCTCCGCTAGAGAGAATCTTGTTTATTTGAGAGAAATTTTGCTCACAGACTGCGTGGAATATTTGTTCATGGGCCCCATTAAGTTTTGTTTCCGCGTTTTTACTCAGTGCATAAAATGGGGATTGAACTGTGTGCAGTAGGTGAAGTGATGTCCAAGAGTGAAAGCACCTTTCTCTAGAAGAGGGGACACCTGCATTCAGCCCGCCCGCCCCCACACGCAAACTGCCCAGCAACGCTGCCTCCTGTGGGTGAACCCTCCGCCCCTCCCACCAGAGCTTCCTTTTTCTGTCTACAGATTGACATCTTTTGTTTTTCTTCTTATTTCATTTTTTTTTGGGGGGGGTAGACATAGGAAGGGAAAGGTGGGATATATTATATTTATTTAAGGGAACTAGTAAGATGAATGATACCAAGGATGGTGGCATTTTTGTTGCAGCCACAAGGAAGTCTATTTTAACGTGGCTTTTAGGGATTTTGAAATGTATCAAGAAATTAGAAATAATCAAGTTCCAAGCGCCACCGTCGTTGATGGCATGCATGTCACTGAGCATTGATTTTGTGCCCATGCTAGGTACACAGGAAGAGTCAAAAACAAAGACCTGATCTCAGCCCCGAAGGATTCTGCAGGCTGCATCTGCAGGAGCAAGACGCATTTCTCAGGCACGTCCCGCTGAACGCTCCGTATTTATGGTTTTCTTCTCTTTCCCCATCTCTTCCTTTCCTGGGATAAAATATGGAGTTCCTGAGAATAAGCCCACTGAGTTTTAAGACCAGTTGTTTCAGATACTCGCTGAAGTTAAAAACTGTGCTTGGCCCTGAAACACTAAAAAAATGCCACAGTCAGCCTGTCCCTGCCCCCTGCATACTGGGCACTGTCTTCTAAGAAAGGCCCTTTGCTTTGCTGCCCCCCACCGTGCAGACTCTGCTTCTGGCTGCATCCCAGCTAAAAAGGAAGGGTATGTATTTGTCTCAGCCCGAAGTGAGGCTGGAACTGCTGTCCTGTCATTTTGAAGACGAGATGCCCAGATGCTCCCAACAGGATTTGTAAATTACCATGGATTGTAAATAGAAAGAACTTCACGTTATCCTTACCAATCCTCCAAAGGATTGAAGCACAAATTCTGGGTCTTCCTATTCTACCCTTTACCACGTTGAGTCATTCATTTGTTCATTCATTCATTCACCTCTCATTCATTCAATAAATATCTATTACTACCCGGCCAAGCCCTACATTGAAAGATGCCACACCAGCCCCTGCCTTCCAGGAGTTTCTGTTCCCTGGGTTGAAATGAGCTGCTATCAGCTGTAACAAAGAAGGATCTGATAGACTAATTCAGGATGAGGTGTTAATTACTGATAAGTACTTAATGTGCTGGCTTTCTTAGGATTTTTGCATTTGAATGGGAGCAATTCCTTAACTGAGAGGAATGAATTTCCAAGGGTGGTTGCTCCAGGGTGTTAAAAATGAAATTTTGGGGGAATGAAGATGCTTCTAATATGATCCAAAAGGCCTTTCTAGTGCTTTCTCTGTATATGTTTAAGCCTGGACTTTTAAAATACAATAGCATTTTGATAAAGATGTTATTCACTCTTCCACCTGTCATAAAAGGTACATTGAATCCTAGTCTTATGCTACAAAGATGAGAGGTTTAAACGGTGGGATGACATTTCTGTTTTAGGGAGACCACATAGCTGTGGAGGAGGGAGCAAAGGGAGAAGAAAGATTCGGAAGAGCTGAAAGGTGTTAATGGCAAAAGTACCAAAGGACATACAGGTGTGTCACATCCGCGTTGGCTTGGCCAGGCCCCGCCCTTCCTCGGGATCATCACCCTCATCCAAACCCAGCCGACACCTGGCACACGCGGCCCCGGCGATGGACGGACTCACCCTTTTACAAACCCCATGCAGCTGAGTAACATGCGTCTATTTGCTGTATCAAGTGCAATGTTGGTTATTGTTATTTCATTTATATATATGTAGTCTTACATCTAAGATTATTTAAGAAGAGTGCTGAATATCTTTTCAGAACATCCTGATGTTGGCTTCTCTGGGCGTGTAGAGAGAAGCTGGGGAGTCCTTACTTCCTTTTATATGTGCATGCCACCACGGGTGCACAATCAGTAGAAGGGAATTTGAGCAGGAGCGAGTTCGACTGGGCGTCTCCCTAATTACCTTAAACTTTCATTTCTCCTTATAAGGTGAGTAAGACTAGATGACCTAAATTCAAACAAAAACCCACAGTGAATTAGCTGAATTCAAAGAGCAGATGTGGCCCGCTGTGCCTTACGTTGTACAGCGAGTTCAATGGCCCTGCGTTTCCCAGGTCTGGTGACCTGTCTGCAGTGACCCCAAGACCCCTCCTGGAAGCGCTTCTGCTCCCGGATGGATGCTCCTAAGCATCGCACTCCACAGTGAGCTGTGCTGCGTTTGTTGTCTTATATAAAACGTTTCCCGTGATCTATGATTCTTGTGTTCTGTTACCCAATTTCTACTCATTCAGCATTTTCATGCTCTTTGAACAGAGATTTTAAAGACCAGTGAGGAAGGGGGAGGGTAGCACAGAATGGGAAAGACTGCTCATCCATTTTCAAGCAAACCCACTGCCGTCATCAGACACAACGTCTTTGAAAGAACCAGCATCTTTCAAACGTCTATTTCTTTAATAGCCAATCATTCACGAGGATTACTTTGTGATGAAACATGTGGCTAGTTGATTTTTCTATTGAAGGACATTTTCTGCTCTTGTGAATATATATGTATGTTCCTTTGTATATGTGTGTATGCACATGGATGTATGATGTGTGCCTGTGTGTTGACAAGCAAGTTAAGAGAAGGGTGAATCCAGTAGCCTACTCCCCTGCCTATAGTTTCGTTGGGGTGTCTTCAAGGTGTACGCAATTGCCCAGCAGCTCAGCCAGTGGTCCTGGCCCACAGTGGGTAAGTCAGGCCTGGCTTCACGCCTTTGCTCTTAAGGTCGCTGCTAGTGGGTCGCTGATGCAAGTACCAAATCGGTCCAAGGCTCTATTTTTCCATTTGTGACAGGAGGATATCAGTACCCACCTGGGGTGTGGTTATGAGGCTTAAGAATAGGCAAAATGGATGAAGATGGTCAAAAGGTACAAACCTCCAGTTAAAATATAAATAGGTTCTGGACAGGTAACGTACAGCACGGTGACTATGGTTAACACTGCTGTATGGCGTATTTAAAACCTGCTAAGAGAGTAGATCTTAAAAGTTCTCATCACAAAAAGAAAATGTAACTATGTGAGGTGATGAGCGTCAGCTAAACTTAGTGTGGCAATCATTTCATAATATATACGTAGATCAAACCATTATGTTGTGTGCCTTAAACTTACACAACGTTACCTGTCAATTGTGTCTCAATAAAGCGGAAAAAAGTGTTAAAAAATGTAAAAAGAGGCAGAGGATGCGAGCAGCCCAGAGTTGGAGTTCAGGAGCCTTTGGTTCCAAGTCCCAGGCAGCTGCATCCTATGACCTGCGTTCCCTGGTCAGGGCGATTTAGATGTGTGACACCGAGGCCCACAGTCGCTCCACACTGCCCTTCAGTCCCCAAGGTGCATATGTGTCTGCCTGGGAACAAAGCCGTGACCAGGCCGTGAGCTGGCCTGGGCTGCGTGTGTAGTGTTGAGAAGGTCTGTCATCCCCACAGAGGAGCTCAGGGGGAATTTATGTGAACAGCTGAAAGCAGTTTTGCTTATGAAAAGTCCTGAGTGACTGCTGCTAGTCCAATGACCTTCCCAAAGATATATGCATGCATAATGGAGGTGCAACAATTTTCTAAGGAAAGAAGCTGTGAAAGCCACACAAGGCTCAGGGGTCTAGATCCCGCTTTTGTCATCCCCTGTGGGCAGGGAGCAGCCTCACTTTTCTCCTGGCGGACCCTGGGTGGGGATCACCTCGGATCAGTTCTGAACTTAGTGAGCCTGGATCCCTCCCACTGTTAATACCTGCATTATTCTGAACACATTTTAAGAGGCGGTCTTATTCCAAAGTAGAGCAAATGTGTGCACAGTGGGTGGACATTGCTGCACCCGGTGACTTCGCCTTGGAGAATGACATGCCAAGAATTGAAAACAAGAATACAATTGATTAAAATATTTATGACCCTTGAGGGAAGACTTGTGGGGACAGAGAGACGAGAAATGTCCCAGCTGTGCAGTGAGCGCTCAGCGCCATCCTCAGTCCGTCTCCCACTCTGTAGACACAAAGGGCTGTGTTTGGCCAGTACATGATTTCGTCCCTTTCTCATTAGGAATAAGGTTTCAGAAGACAGTGTCCAGTGGGGCGGATGCTTCCTCACACTCAAGTCTACTGTGAGTTGCACTGTTTTCTTTTTCTACTCTGTACTGTGTGCGGCTGCTCTGTTCATTTCTCTACCACTGCTTTGCTGTATAATGAAATGGGGCCCAACGAGGCAGAGCCCGCACCCAGAGACACTCATTCATCTTTATTTGATTCTTGCCTGACACCAGTGTTGCCCTGTGACACAGGTCAGGTCACGGCGTGGCCATTACCCCTCGTTTGCACACTCATGTTCCTCCTAACCGCCCTCCTCAAGTCAAATCCAGATGATTTGTGCCAATTTCATGGGGCACGGACTGGAACGTCTGATAACTTTCTACATGGCTGAGTTTATACCATCCTGATTGTACATCTCAAGCTGCCATGTCTGTCAAAACACCATTTTCCCCTCCTTCTTAGGGGCTTAGATAGAGCCATGAGAACTGCAGGTCTCTATTATGAAATGTCATGACACACCGCACAGTTTTCCACAGTCATTTCACAGTGTCACTCTGTGGTTACTCCAGAGCCTCTCTGAACTACGACCGAAGACAACTGTGGCCTCTGTACAGGCAAACTGTTGGCCAGCAGTGGACTGTGCCGACACAGGGAGACGAGGGTATTCCAAAATTCAAATATGGGAGAAGAGAGGAAAAAGGTCAAGAGAAAATCACCATCAGTGTTTTCTGCGTTCAATCCTGATATTAGCCACACACCTTCCAAGGGCCTGCACAGACGCCTGTCCATTAGCACTGAGTGTCTTCTGTGAAAACTTGTTTAAAAGGAGAACCAGAGAGAGAATGGGAGAGAGGGAGAGAAGGAGGGAGCAGAAGAGAGAAAAGGAGAGGGAGAGAGAGAGGAGGACAGGGTCTTTCATTGTTAAAAAATGGGGAGCATCATATGTTACTCCTCCAAAATATCTTGAGTCTTCACAACAAAAGTCAATACCACTTCTAATCCTTTACATATTACCTCAAGTAGTTTTTATATAAAAAATTGTTCCCAAAGTATAGTTTATGTTTTTTAATTGCCAAAATCTACATAGCTGGGTCTCTTTCCTAATTTTGTGACCAAATATCCCACAAGGGAGTTGATCTTTTAAACCAAGAAACACATTTTGAAGTCCATAAACAGGCACACTGAAATATGTAGTTTTGATGGGCATACCTTGTGAAATGCTTTTACAAGGTGTTCGTAAGAGCTAAGTTCTCATGTGACTACATGATAGAAAGAAATGACAGGCTTAGGGTGACTTTCTCCATTAGTATTTCATTTTTTTTATAGTTAAGTTTTGACCTTGAGCTAAAGGGAGACGAGAATGAATAAAATGGTTCTAGTAAGAGGTTTTGATCCTTAAACTTTCGTGCTGGTAACGCATTGAAGCCTCTACCCCTGCGGGTACTGGGCGAGAGCACTGCCAGTGAGCATCTTACCCGCGAGAACGCCTGCATCTACATGTGTCCTTAGATGCGAATACTGAAGACCTGCATTCGCTCCATCTCTCAAATAGTCAGGTCTTTGCCACTCAAATGTCGTCTTGGGACCACCAGCATCTCCCACCTTGGAGTTGCTTAGACTAGCCCTCCCTCAGGCCCCCGCCCCAGGCCTTCTGATCCGGAATGGAAGTGTTCACCAGGTTCCGGGTGACGGGCATCCACACTCAAGTCTGAGAGGCTCCGGTTTCCCCAACTCTGTTGTTTCAGCCTTAAGGAAAGTGGGAGCCCTACCTGCTCTGTACCTGGGACGTTCCCCTGCCAGCATCTTCAGTTAAGAACAGCAAGAATCACCATATTGAGGACCACCATCTCCTTTTTCAGATTGCCTTCCAATTAGGTGAATTCTTGACCATAATCTTCTATAATAAAGTGCCTCCTGCTCATCTTAGCTAATTACTTTCATCTTTCCTGACTCCGTATATTATCAAAGCCACACTCTTCCAGCTCCCTGATATTTCCTACTACTCTGAAATTTCTGTCTCTCTTCTTTCTGCCAAACCAGTTTCACCGTGTTCTTGCAGCTGAAGAAGACAAGAAAGAAAGATATTGAGAAGAGATCAATGTGCCAGTGATTAATGAGCTTTCATTTGGATTAAAAAGCATCACTCCTTAAGTAAAGGGTTGATTGAACCAGTGACATTTCTGGAACCAGTGAGAGCACACAAGAATGAGAGTTCCCTGTGCCTTTCCTGAATCAGCTGGATGTCTACCTCAGCAAGCTGATTATGACATCACATTTACAGTTTAATTTACATGTACACTCCTGTTAAAAGTGACTGGGCATTAGAGTCGTGTGTGTGTCTGCTTCTGTTTTCACTTTATTTTGCTTTTACCTATAAACATATGCAATTTAAAAACAGATTCTACTTGTTGAGAGTAGATGATCATCTTATTATCTGCCTCTTCCCATTATGGTACCGTTAATTTACAGTGCCTTTTTATTCTTACATAGAATGTGGATAACCTTCTTACATCAAAAATTCTTGTGCAACCTTACAAGAAAATCCAATTAATCATTTAGAATAGCATACTCAAATTACAGTGGAATTATGTGTTCCCTATGCTGAAAACCGTTGAAACTTGTGGTGCATTACATCAATTAAGAATACTGCATTTCAAAATGGCACAAATGAGCAAAGCATGAGTCATGGTGGACGGTCTCCTTAAAAGCCATCAGTGCTAATGGTTTTGTAACCTGTATAAACTTGATATGTGCTTCGTTTATATGGCAAGCTAACTCTCTGTCAATGGTGTAATATCTCTGCTCGTGCACATAGTGCCTTACGTGGTGTTACATTTAATTGCACAAAAATAAAGATAGCTTTTTACATAGTCTTCTCCGTTTATGAGGTTTGGGGAGCAGATACGATCATGCTTTGCTATCACAGTACAAGAAGTGCACTTAGGCCGATCAATAAGTAATGATTCATAACATTGGAAGTTATGATAATCAGAGATTAGGAAGAACAGCGAATTTCAGTGTCTAGAAAACCTATTTTTTGTTACTCACCCATCTGTCACATCTGGCTTGATCCCAGACTTGTCCATTTTACCTTTTTGTGCTGCAAGCTATCATAAACAAATTAGGCTACAGTGAGGTGTGTGCAAACACATTTCTCAAGCGTCCCAGAGCTTCAGGCTTCTTTTCCCAAGTTCCTTGTGTCCAGGCCATCCATTACGATCATCCTGAGATAATAGGACCCCTACGTGGAAAGAACCGTCTGTTCACCACGATGAGTTCCTACCTTGTCCCAGTTCAAAGGCCCTGAGCCTTTCTCTCTTCCAGCCTCCTTATCTCCACTGACATTCAGCAAGGGATTGTCTGTCTCCTCAGCAAATCGCGTTAGTACATTAGCTGTACAGTATTGATACATACTCAAAATATAAGTCCATATCAGTTCTATCTATCAATAATGATTTTTTGTTAAAAGCGAGTACACAAAAAAAAGAATAGTAAGAGAAAATAAGAGAACATAGAAGATACTTAAAAATCAATATTAGATGTAATATTCTTATTTCCTCCCCGATATTTTATATCAAAATATTTATATTGACTATTCTTTCCAAATTACTGTCTCCATTCCCTAAAGATTGAATTTGCTTTCAGTTTCCAATGATCAAATGGTATACTTAGCTTAAATTAACTTCTTAAAAATGCAAACACTTGATTCAGTAAAGATTTTCCCTAATTTGGCTAAAACAGATAATTTTACCGAAATAAAGGATATATTCTTCTGCTTCTGTCAGAAGGTCTTAAGAGAATTTCCTCTCAGTTCTCTCTCTTACAATAAACTCCCCTCATGCAAAGGAGGTGGCCCATGGTGGACCGAGCGACTCCAGGTCCAAAGGCCAGCACCGCGGAGAGAATCTGAACGGACGGGAAGTCAACCTTGGAGAGAGTCTTACGGTGATCCAGCCACGCTGCCAGACGCTCTGATGTGTCCTCGCTGACCCACTCTGCAGACTTGAGACCAGTCCCGTGACTAGGCCCTTAGGGACCCTGAGAACAAGTGGCACACAAGCACTGCAGACACAAGTGACCTCTCAGGCCTGACCCCAGGGAATCACCTGGAACCACGGACTCAGAAGCAGAAGCACTTTAGAGCTGGGCCCCAGTGTCCTCGAACAAGCCCTCAGGCTGGGCTGTGCTCTTCACAGAGACTCTCCCTGATGGAACGAACTCCAGGCAGGCCCCTCCGGCCTCCAGGCCGGGCCTCCAGTGTCCGTCCTTGTGGGGCCTACCTCCCCAGGTGGAGCCAGAATCCTGTTAAATCAGTTTAGAAAGAACCCTCACCCTTGCCTCCAACAAATCCCTCATTCCCACCCCCCAGCCCCCCAGGGAATATTTGATCCCCCGGGGCCCACCTTCAGCAAGGTGGGGCAATAGGATGTATTTTATGTGTTTGCTTTTTATCTTGCTGTATAACTTTTAAATGTGTAGATATATGACAAATGGGTCTGCTTTGTACTTGGTCCTGGGGCCCCACATAATTAGGGGCAGGCCTGCCATTAGGCTTCCTAGGCTGGACGAGAGTTCTTGCTCTGTCCCAACACTGCTTTAGAATCCTCTAAGTGTCATCCTTTTCCTGGCTTATTTAGACTTTAACGCTATACCAGTATCTGTAATGCAAGGCAGGCTGGGGGCTTCTAGGTATTATTTAAAAATCTGCACAACAGTTG
This sequence comes from Equus caballus, assembly GCF_041296265.1. Lineage (NCBI taxonomy): Eukaryota > Metazoa > Chordata > Mammalia > Perissodactyla > Equidae > Equus > Equus caballus. Next base: position 100,427,374 of record NC_091691.1, read on the forward strand.
CATGCCACGGGCTGAGCGATTGGATTATTAGTTTTATGTTTTTTCGAATGCCAGCTGAGAAGAATGAATCGCTCACGTATGATTTGGTAATATATTGCTTAGTTCTCACCCTTGAGAGGCTATTTTCTTGAATCTATAATCCAAGCCATTGTTGATAATATAAACATTCTTGGAGGCAATATTAAAGTATGTAATTTGAATCCACTTTTGTCAGCTGTGGTTTGTGGTCGAAACTATTTAATTCTGTACAAATGCAAAAATGATAACCTTGACTTTGTTCTTTGGGAGCAAGCTCATACCCAATCTGGGGGCGGCCCATGACTTTGGGCTCAGGATATAAGGGAATAAGCTGGGTTACTGTTCTAACCCTCCTTTTGTTTCCTCATCTATGAAACATGAGAACTAAGTGTGAGAATGTACACACTCGTCATGTCTACTCACGTCTGTGTTGTGTCCTCTGATCCCTTCAGCTCCTTAGTCTGAAGTCCCTGGAGGTGGAGATATTAACGCTCAGCCTTGCAAATCAGCTCCGAGTGCCGACCTGACCCAGTGCTTCTGTTCTGAGGACACTGAGTGGTGCGTTTTGAAACATGAATAGTTACATCATTGCTAATGGCACTACCCAAATCCCCAGAACTAGACGTCAACGTGGGTAAAATACTGAGAATTAAAATTCATAAGCCACTTGTCCTGTAGTGTTTGTTACCTGTGTAGACGTGGTTGTTTACATCATTTTCCCACCCCGATGGGGCATGCTAAGAGTAAGAGCTCATTGTAGGGTGGGCAAAACATTGAGAGGCTTTGATAAACTTGATTTCAAGTAGTGTGTTAATGACATTTCCAAATTACAGCTCAATATATTTGTCTTTGTCCTCTGGATGTCTTCTCCAATAAAGTCCTGCCAAATTAAAAATAATGGGTCCCTTTGTTAATCTGAAAAAATGGCCCTGTTTGCGTTGTGTTTCTAGAATATTTGGACATGATCTTGTATGTATATTGTCATTTTTTTTCAGCTTGACAACTGGTTTCCTTATTTTAAATTTAAAGGAACCTAACCTTAAAAACTATCTGGAAGTTGGCAAAATATATTGAACATAATATTTGAAAATATAACTAATAGTGTGTGAGGACAATTTTACTGTGTGTTCCCCACTGTGCAGACACACGGTGTATCTTGATTTCGCATCCCCAGCAGCACCCAGCATCACGCTTTGCTCTCATGGAGAAGGCCATTTTATTGTCTGCATGTGCGTGTTTCATCATTTATCTATGTAGAAACCAAACCATTTCTCATTTTACATATCTTTGAGAAATGGTGTGCATTTGGGGGAAAACATGAATTTATTAATGTGACGTGGTGGCTATAAATATCAAAACAGGGGGCTCATCCCCAGAGTACAGACTCCACCACTTTCTCTTCCCCTTAAGTTGCCAGCAAACTATTTTCAGATTGCAATAAAGAACTTTCCAAAGTAGGTTATTTTCTGAGGTTGACAGTTCCTGTTACCCAGCTTTAAACCTCATCTTAATTCGGAGGAAGAATTCTATCAAAGTGGGCCCAGTCAGCTTCTTATGTTGTGTTTCTAATTAGAATTTAAGTTGCTTTTAATGTCAGTCCGAAAGAATACATGGTGGAGAATTGGGTGCTACCTGTAGAAATAAAACATAAGGATGATGCCCGGACAACGTGAGCCACAAGATATTTGGCCTTTATTTTACAGGAAATGTTCACCGCACGGGGCTTGGGGCTAGACTGGGTGGTGGTGGGCACCTGTGGATTAGGTAGGGAACTGTGGTGGGATAACCTGATTAAAAATTAAACTAACCAACAACACACTTATTTGACCCTGATGCCTGAACATTCTCTGGCACCCGCACTAATTTCTCCTTTGCTTACCATCAGTGGCTAATCTCCCAGCTCATGTCTTCTTTTTTTCTCCCAGTGAAAAATTACTTGCTTATCAAATAGACGACTCTATTCAGCCTGCTCTATAACGACCTTGGTGAGAATGAGCTTTCAGGAATATATTAAGCACAAAATAGCAAACCCTCTTTCCTAAATGAGTGTTGCGTCATTGTACATTGATGTTCTTTCCTGACAAAGGGGAGATGTGCAATGAAGCTTTTTAATATTTGCCAAAAAAGTGCAAAAGAAAACTAGGAATTGCCTAAATCTATAGCCTGAAAATTGTTATCTACGCCTTGGTTGATTAGAAAAGCATTAAACTTTGAAGTTAGTTTATCGAAACTTTATTTACTATCCTAGAGAGTGGGATCATTTGGAGAATCATGAAAATTTTGTAATTGTAAATAGTAAAGTCAGGGAAAGTTGATGTTGATTAAGGTAAAAGTTGATTTTTTTTTTTAATTTGTCAAATTTCTATGAAAGGCAGCAGGTGTAGTGAGAAAGCAAAGAACTGTTGAAATGATAGATTAGAATCTGGCCATTTGTGAGTGTGAGCTTGGGCAAGGTATTAAGCTGTTTTTAGCTCCAATATATGTATCTATCAAACTGCGATTAAAAAGAAGACTTTTTGTGAGGATCAGAGATAATTATATGACTTGCCTAGCAAAATTTTTGTCAGTGAATGCTTATTAACTATTATTTTGCAAGCAATGCATTAAGGTACACTGAGGCCTTGACATTTTCCAAAATGTTGTAAAATTTAAAAAAAACAGATCATAACATTGTTTAAAGTATGAATATTAATAAATATTTTACAAAAGTATCAAATTGCTAACTATTACAAAACTTAGCTCCCAATAACCCAAGTTAAATTTTTGCAAAAACACAATAACCAGAAAAAACATCCTGAACAGCAGCTGGCCCCTTAGGGAAGTTGAGTCAGCTAAAACACAGGATCTGTTGAGGAAAGATCTAGACCAACAATAAGATCTGTCCTTTGCGAGGGTGAAAGACATCCATATCATGATTTTCAGAATCGAGCTGTTGGTTTTCAATAATGCAGGCCATCTTCAGGGCAGGCTTCCCTCATGACCATCAGTGTCTCTACCCTGTGAAAGGTGATGGGGCCATTTGGAAATCAGGAATGGAAGAACAGATGGAAGAAGAGGCAGTGGTGGGAGAAGGGATAGAGAGAAGCGATGACATGGACACGTGCAGGTTAAGGAAGCCTGTGAGGCGTCAGCAAGCAGCAGATGTGATGACTGGGGAGGGACCAGCCTAAAGAAAAGAGGTGTGAGAGTCACCAGCAAATAGATGGTGGTTAAACTCATCCCCTTAGATGACAGGGTCCTAGAAGAGAGTGAAGAATGAGGAAAAAGAAGAGGCGCAATCTACAAATGCCATCTAAGGAGCAAGCAAGAGGTCGTGAGCCCATGAATGGCACTGAGGAGGAGCCGACTGGAAAGGAAAGCAAGCCGAGAGAAAGGGCAGCTCCAAGGAGGAGGGGATATTCAGTAACATTGTTAGGATTCAATGAAAACAGAACATTGAAGAGAGTCTTGTGGTCCTGACCCTCAGAGGCAGACTTTGGTGACACGCAGAGAGTAGCCTCAAGGAGGTCCTTAATCCAAAGCTATATTGCAAGGGAAGGACTGAACAGCATGCGAGGAAACAGAAGTAGAGACAGACTGCTGGCTCTGAAATGTAGTCGGAAGCTAGGGCAGGTGGTCTGAGGTGGATATAAAGGCACCAGTAAATTATTGTTATTGGTTCAAAAAATTATTATCCCTCTCTAAAAGCGATCTCAAGCCCACAGCTATTTTTAATGTATCAATATTCTCATTTTCAGTTCAGGAGATATAGATAATTGTACCCGTGGAGAACACGCACCCTTATATTTTCATTTGGGTGCAATGCAGAGTTTTAAGACCTACAGGAATTAAATTTAGATGACTTAAAATATAACCAAATCATATCTCACTAACTCAAATTGAAATAATACCCTGCCATTTTCCAAAACATCACCTCATTTCATTTTGAATTAATTTTCTTAAATATGTCAAGTTAATTGAATGAAAGAAATATCACTGAAAAGCGGCCTTCTTTCACATTTGGGCCTTTATTTTCCAAATATAAAATTCATATATTTTCTCAACAATTCATTAGCTGGAGACCCCCTCCAGGGATGGGAAGTCTAGCAAGGAAATTAATTCCTAAATGAGAAGTTCCTGCCGAAACCTCTCCCACATGACACCTAGAGTTATGGGAGAAAGACTCCCTCAAATATATGATCCTAGTCAAGAAATTCACCAAAAGTGTGAATATTTATAAGGCAGCTCTCGAGAACAAGCAGCCAATCATCATTAGATCCTTTGGTATTCATTATAATAAAATTAATCTTGATTAATTCATTCATTATTAATCTTGCATTCAAATGCAATTCCATAGAAATTGCAGTGCGATTTAGCAATTAATTTACATGCCAAGATTGAGAAGCATTTCTTTGGTCCTCCAAGGCATAGCTCTCCATTGTGTCAGAGTCAAACGCAGGCCCAAAAGATCCATTTGTCTAAAAACATTCCAGGAAAAAAAAAATTAAAGGAAATGTCTATGTTAGAAATGCTGAAGCAGAGGAGGATCTCTCCTGCCACGTGTTGTACACTCTTAAAGAAAAAGAAATTCTCAGCCTCTGGTAGGGAGGAAAAGTACCTGCTTGCTTCAAATGTCCCAATGAAGTTTAGGTCTGTAAGAAGTTTAATTGAATTTTGAAAGTTCCTTGTTTCTGCTCATCATGTAAATGAGCTTTTAAAGAAATGTGGTTGTATAAGAAATTCAGAAATAACAAATAGTGGGCCCACAGCATCAAGCCATGGAGCCCTCTGCTCGTCGGAGGGTGATGTCCAAGACGTCAAGTGTTTGGTAAACACACGGAGGGTTGGTTGCAGCCTGTGGTGGGTGTCGTGGGCTGACTTCAAAAGAGGAGCTGCGTCACTGAATCACAAGAAGAGGTGATATAAAGCCCTCCTAATTTCTACTCAACATTGTTTCATTATTTAGTTTCTTCAAGCCTTTCTCAATTTGTGTATGCTTTAGAATTAAGACTTAGTGCTGTATTGACGAGAACTTGACCGATTGACTGACAGTCAGTTAAGAAGCTTTGGTTTGTGAAGATGTCTGTCCATCTACAAAAGCACTAGGGTTTTCATTATTCATCCCCACCTTTAAAGGAAATGAACAGGCTTCAGAACTCTTTTGCTATCCCTCTGCTTTGTCCAAAATTTATATATCCAAAAAGCTGCTGGCAAACTGTATTCATTCTGTCCGAAAGAAGGAAAAAAAAAGGTGAACCAAGTTCTCAAACAGGACTTGGAACCACTCCAGGCTTAGGATGTTTACACAGGGTTTCTTGATTGCATAGGAAACAAATGTTCCCATTTGATCTGAGCAGCCCTGTCTCATACATCTAAGGCCATTGTGAAAGAAATGAGAACTTTCACCGACCCGTGAAAGCTATAAACTAGAATTTCCAAGTCAAACGGAAAATAAACCAAAGCTTCAGTTTCCAGGATAGGGGATCCGCTAATACATTGCATCAGAATGTGTAAGTTGCTGTGGACTGTTGGACCCAATCACAAAGCCGACCTTCCGTCCCCCCAGAAGGGTCTGTCCATGGCAAATGCGTGTTTGTTGCAGCAAGATGCTACCCTCCTGGGCTAGGACAGGAGCTCAGTTTTTGTAGCCGCTAACTGCGAATAAGGTACTTCTCCGTCAACCACTCTCACGGGCCAGTCTGGAAGAATAAAGACACAGGAACCATGGCTGTTAACCCCATCCAAACATTCGGGACAGGAGCATATTTCCAAAGCGAAGTGGAAAAGGGACACGTTATCCTGGCATTCCAGTCTACGCGTTTACCTAAAATATCCCGGTGATTGAGACACAGATTACCAGCCTGGCGCATCCCTTGTGGGCTCCAGGTTTTTCTAGAGGACTTCGAGGTTTGTCCTGTAAAGAACGATTGGTATCTCACTGTTATATCAATTTCGTTTTTTTTTGTTGTTGAGGAAGATTAGCCCTGAGCTAACTACTGCCAGTCCTCCCCTTTTTTGCTGAGGAAGCCTGGCCCTGAGCTAACATTGTGCCCATCTTCCTCTACTTTATACTTGGGACGCCTACCACAGCATGGTATGCCAAGCGGTGCCATGTCCGCACCCGGGATCCGAACCAGCGAACCCCGGGCTGCCGAGAAGCGGAACGTGCGAACTTAACCGCTGCGCCACCGGGCCTGCCCCTATATCAATTTCTTAAGCATCTCTTCTCAAACAAGCATTTATTTTATGCAGGGAGGAATGTAGTTGCATCTTAATGCACAGTTATAAATAATCCAGTGTTTATAAAACATTATAATGATTTGACTGCATTTTTTTCCCTTTTTTCTCAATGTTTTTTATCATGCCTCTCTTTTCAAATTTTCTTGGAACCCAGTCCAGCTATTTATTGTTAGCTTACAAGTTGTGACATCCATCAGTTTGCCGTAATAAGACACAAAAAATATATGAAATTGTCTATATATACACCCACATACATATATATGTAAGTGTATGCACACACATGTTAGACAGCTACATATGGAGAGAGAGTGGAGAGTGCCTTCTCTACACGACAGTCCACATCCCAAAGGACAGCATGTCTGAAGATCCTGTCACATCACCACTCTGATGAGTGGACGGGACTTCTGAGGGAAGTACAAGGTAACCATCGTCTAAGCAGGAGGAGGGACACTGCTTCAGGGCATTCTTTCGATGTATCATCCCTCTTGCTTGCCGACATCAGACATCAGACATCTCCTATCTCGATTGAACTTCAGCCAGTTGGTGTGTAAGCCACGCACTTTCGACGTTGGTATCTGATGGGGGTGAAATGGAGAAGGGACATGTTCAGCATACTGATGATTGTGCGATCCCAAACGCAGACAACTGCACGTCCTACCCTTTAGATGTTGTGACTGCCCACGGCTGGGTTGAATGCCCAAGGACGCTGCAGACACACAGAGGGCGAGTCAGTGCTCAGGGCTGTCCAGGGGCTGATTGCTGTCTAGGGAAAGCTTGAACCCGACCCCAAACATGCCGGTTTCAGAACTCTGCCTCTTAAGCACCATTCACTTTCATACCCATTAATCCCACAGGTCCAATTTTAGACAAAAATAAATACCCTGCAGAGGAAAAACAGTGACGCGGAGATGGTGCTTTGTTTGCTCTTTATAAAACATCTATCAGTGACCACACCTGTGTCCTATTACGGACGCCGTTTTGGACTGGGGTGCTTGCTTCTTCTCTACACTCTCTCCTTAAGCAAGCTTGGCCGTGTCTAGAGCTTCAATCACCCTACATGGAGATATGTAGACACACTTAGATCTGAAGCTCAGAATTCCTTCCCTTCAGACCTTTCTGTCCAACTGCAGACTCAATGTCTCCTCTTGACAGCTTGAAGATGCTTCATGCACAACGCAGCCAAACCTAACCGTCGACCTACCCCCTGACAGTGGTTCTTTCCAGCTTCCCATCACAGGGATGGCACTCCATCCCTCTGGTTGCTGGAACCTGGAGTTAGGGCAGATGGCTGTGGTCCAGAGGTTCAGAGGGGTAAGAAGGGAAGTGATGAGGGGCAGAGCTGGGAAGGGAAATTTAGAGTCACGCTGCCTCGCATTACTCCCATTCACGTGGCAAGCGTTTCTTATGGCAATTTCTCATTTCTAACGTGTTCTAACTTTGCTCAAGTTGTATTACTAAGAATGGATCTTTAGTAACAACGTCTATTTGGTTCCAAAATGCAAATGTCTTATGTCACAGTGTGGCAAATAGATTCCAACAGCTCGTTGAGTGGAGGGTTCTCAAATGCTGACTCTGTCCTGCTGTTGGTGTGGTGTCCAGAGACTCTCAAGCACCGTGATGACCAGCAGGAAAAAGTACTGTCATCAATTAGCCGTTTCTTTCTTGGCTCTGGTAACAGGGGCCGGACCACGAGGAGTGAAGGACCCCGGCCACATGTGAGTCATTGCTGACATACCGCACTGCTGCTCGAGTCCATTGACCATAAAGCTAGATGGGGCCTGACCAAGGACCCTGGCATTTATTTTCCTCAGTGATGTAATTGGAAAAATAGTAATAATATCACAAAGAATAAATAAGTACATATGTACGAAAACCACTTGAGCCAAAACCCACTCTATTAACAATTATATACATGACCTGTGTTTGTTCGTTTATGTCATTGAACGATATCTTCCGAAGAACATTTTCCAACTACCAGAAAAAAATTAAAGGAGCAGACTAATCCTTCGGAGGGCTTCGAAGCAGGGGAGTTTTCTTTGCGATATTGGCACCCAGGGCATAAATTAAAGTAAGTTGATGTTTTACATCTCTTATTAGATGTGGTCAAAGTGACGAATAAGCTATTCCAAATTGTAAAGGATTAATGATTTCTCAGAGCATGGAAGTTTTACCCAAGTGTTGAGAGTTATGCTATAATTGAATAAGTTAAAATTAGTGTGGTTTGTGAGATTGTGAGAGTCAGGTTGTGTTTCCACTGAGTGTTTAGTTGTATGTGTGAACGAGAGACTGCGGGCTGTGGTACCAGGACCCCCGGGCTTGGAGGCCCTGGGCCATCCCCGCTTCCCCACCAAGCTCGGATCTGAGTAACTTGCTTGACGGGACCTGGGCTCAACATTCGGGAATACTTGAGCAATAGATGTCTAAGAGCATCCAATAGTAAGTCTGTGACTCCGTGGTGATGCACTTCTCACATTCTGTCTGTCTGCACACGTGATAACCAGAAGAGGCTTCTCGTTGTTTATCATGATGTTTATGTCCTTTATTTTTTAAGTCTCCAGAGATGAAGGGAGAAGACACACTCATAATGTGGACCCTGTGTCCCTGTGAGGAGGTCAGATGCCCAATGTAGTGTCAGCCCAGCCCAAAACGTGAGCCCAATATTGCTGTGAATCCTCAGAGCAGACTGAAATGGGTGGCCTGCCAAACCCTCCTTCAGAAAGTGACACTGTTTCTGTGAGAATACGGTGTGGCACCCGATTGTTCTAACGCCCCCTGCCCACACTGTGGAATCCTTGAAGCTGAAGTCAGTTGAGGTCTCACGTCGTGTGGCTTCCCTTTGGGGAGTGGAAGAATCTGAGACGTACTCTCAAGTAGTCGTCCACGGTCTCTCCTGCATTGTGGGCAGAGAAACCACAAGCAGTTTCATGTGACTTGATACAATGTAGAGCTCCCCCTGTCAGCAAATGTGGACTTTAATCTGGATCACCTGCTTGCAGCTAGGTGACCACATCCTGCACTTCTGAACTGTGCATCTCTAGATGGAAATCCAGAGACTGCATGGCTGTAAGGAGGGAAAGCCGGGGCATGCAGCACCATGCTGTCGCTCAGTGCCAGCACCAGTCGGCCTTTCTCTGTGAATCCGATTTCTCCAAGGCCTCAGGTGCCCAGACGGTGCAGGTTTCCCAGGCGGCTTTCTCAGTGGGTCACGGTAGAACCTTTGCCTACTGCCGTGGAGTACAGGGCATGTCTGAAGATACAAGCAACGGACAGTCTTGGACTCAGTGTGAAAATGTTTTTATTCGAGGAAAAAATCAGGTATTCATTATTAGACACAAATAACAATAGCTTAGAATTACTAGCTCTTAAAGTTCAAACAGAGTACAAAAAGGAAATAATTTATTATACAATATGTAAATCTCTTTATCTGGTTTGAAAATAAAGTTACTTATCTTAAATTAAAAAAAATATTACTCCAAATACAGAGACATATTGGAATGAAATAAATTAAAGAGGAATTTAAATATTTTTAAGAGGGTTATTTTCAAATGTAGGCAGTTAAATTGAGTATCCAATGAGGCAAGAGGAATAATTGCTTATAATGACCCTTTCAAACATCAAATATGAAAATCAGGATATTAGACAATGTTCTCTGATGTAATAATCACTTCAAACATTTTGATTTGTTTTTTGAGGAAGACTGGCCCTGAGTAACATCCATGCCCATCTTCCTCTACTTTATATGTGGGACACTTGCCACAGCACGGCTTGCCAAGTAGTGCGTAGGTCCAGGCCTGGGATCCGAACCGGCGAACCCCCAGCTCCCGAAGCCAAATGTGTGACCTTAACCGCTGCACCACCAGGGTGGCCCCTCACTTCATGCATTTTGGTTGTTTTGACTTATTCTTAAGGTGACACTCTTAATTGCCCATCAACACTTAAAATCACTTAAAATATTCTTTGCACAGTACCTGACTAACATATTCCTTGCAGTTAACTTTGAAACTGTTTAGCAGTGTCCACACTGATTTTCTGAATGCCTACTGATTCTTTGTAATTTTCAGTGTTAATAGTTTGTATAGCGGGTGAAACATTAGTGTTGGGGGGATTCAGCCCCAGTGCTGGAGGCCACGCTCCCGCTTCCTGAGATACTGATGGGGCTGCTGCTGTGGTCATCATGGGCTCCCCTTGGCTCTGTCAGAGCCCAGGCTTCTGGTTTCAGAACAGTTTTCAAGGCAAAAACACTCAGGATTATTTTTCTCGTTGGAAATCCTTTTTTTTTCTTGATGAGCATTCTGATTTACTGCTTTTTGTTGTCTTGCCTGAGTTGGAAGCAGAAGAGGAGGAAAAATGGCTCTGGTGGCTTTTACTGCCTGAGGAAGACACAACCACTGACTGAGAGGAGGGCGTGCCCACGGCTCCCTTAGGAACCCGAACAGCGATGTTGGGGATGAGTGATGTGGCAACACCTGCGGGAGTCTGAGATCTTCCTGAACCACCTGAAGGTTTGCACCCACCTGTACTGGAAGGGGAGGTCAAAGGTCGGTTCCAGGCACTGTGAGACGAGACTCTCCCTCAGCGTCTGCCTCCTTCCACTTCGGAGGCTTCTCTTGGCTTCTGCCATCGTTAGAAGGGGTCCGACTGCGCTTCTCTGGTTGGCTGTCTAATCTCAGCCCCAACAGGCCACTGCTGCTGGTGCCTTTGCCTTCCTTTCCCCTCTTTTGAGTCTTTTCTTTCCCTGAGTGCCCAGCGGTCAATAAAGGACTCTGGCTACCTCTGTGATCCTCTATAAGATCTGCAGGACCCAAAGGCTTACCAGCCACTGCTATAATACTGGAATCAACTATTTCAGCATGGCTATTGCCTTTAAACTCAGAATCCCCAATAACATCTCCAACCATTGGCACCCCAAAAATATTTAGTGCCTGAGATGCAAATCCTTTGAAATTATCATTATCTCCACTTTGGCTGCTGCGTTAAAAAAAAAAAAAAAAAAAAATCCTTATATATCCTAGTCTGTTCCAGTTTCCTTACTGTTCATTCAGGCAACACTTTCCATTTTTCCAGTGTTATGCTAATTCCTGAAGAGGCAAAAAAGAAAAAGAGTCAGAAGTTTGCTTTCCAAAAAGCGTTCCCATTTCCATTGGCTGTAGAGATAGAAAGATCCCATCTGTGCATGTGGAGCATGCGCTGCGCTTGGTGGGCGTGGTCAACGCAAGACTGGCTAGGCTCAGGGACGAGGTTTGACTGGAGCTTGTTGAAGAGAGGAGTTTACCAGAGAGCAAGGCAAGGGTCGGGTTTACACAGTTCAGATACTGCCTGGAGCTCAGTGCCTCGGCTCCATCCTTGCAGATGCTCAAGATAAGATGTCGTTTCTCCCCTTTCCATGTGCCTCCTCCCTGCAGTTGGAAGAGAGTCCTAACCAAACCTCACAGCACGTCAGGACCATCCTCAGCACAGATGGAGCTCAGGAAAGGATAGCCACTGTCCTCCCAAGCCATGTGGAAATTTCTAGATCAACAGGAAAGGACCTTGATTTTCACTCAAATTTACCCCAAAGGGCAGAGACAATACACAATGGAAAGAGTGTAACCTCTCGTGTTAGGCAGATCTCCACCTCTTAGTAGTTGATCGATGTAGGATTATTTAGGAGGGCTACCTGAGCCTCAGTTCCCTTCTCTGTAAAATGGAGACAACAGTGACATGGTGGTACTCTGGGTACAAGATAGAACAAAACTGCAAAGTGTTACCAGCAGGACTCAAGAGATAATATCTGGTAAGTCCTTCCATGTGCTCTGTTCATGCTGGTCCCTCTTTTAGATTCCGGACCCGACCTTCATTCCTTCTCTCTTCACCTCTCTTGTGCTGCCAACGACTACAATTATGACATTTTCCAGGAGACATCCTCTGTCATGCCTTACCTACCAAATTAATTACTCAGAACCCAGATCAAGGGATGGGATTCAGACCAAGGCAAAAGCACCCCTCCTTCGGTCATGGTTTGTGCTACAGGTCCAGCACTCAACCAGTGCTAAGGCCAGCCTAGCCTGGTGTGCAGCTCAGTGAAAGTCTAGCCTTCCTGGCTAACAACGGATAAGTGATTGATGGCATTACAAGAAATGACATCAGAGATGAAATACCAGGGCATGTGTCAGAAGACCTGAAAATGAATATGGCATAAATTATGCATTAGTGAGCTCTTACTAAGTGATGCCACATAACAAAACGCCCCCATTTCAGTGTCCTGCAACAACACGCCCCCATTTCAGTGGCCTGCTTTCCAAAAAGCGTTCCCATTTCCATTGGCTGTAGAGATAGAAAGATCCCATCTGTGCATGTGGAGCATGCGCTGCATGGTATAGATTTATTTCTTACTCAAGCTCCACGTTGGCTCGGGGTTAGCTGAGGCTCTGTGACTCTGCTGCACCTGTCTTTCCATCTCAAATCCAGGATGAGAGAGAGTGTACCTTTCCTTTCTAATGACTTTGTTACACAAACTCCACCTATTTCCAGCATGCAATCTGATGATTTTCAGTAAATCAACTGTTGTGCGTCGGGACATCTTCATCATGCACAAATTACCTGTTCCAAGTTACTTCTATTCTTGCTTCAGCCCAGGCAACCACTCATCTACTTTCTGTCTCTGTAGAGTTTCCATTTCTGGACATTTTCTATAAAGGAAACCATATCTTATGAGGCCTTTTGTGACTAGCTTCTTTCACTGAGCATAACGTTTTCAAGGTTCATCCATGTTGTGGCATGTGCCATACTTCAATCCTTTTTATGGTGGGATAACATTCCATTGTGTGGATATACTACATTTTGTTTATCCATTCATCTGTTGATGGACGTTTGGGGGATTTCTATTTTGGGAGTATTGTGAATAGTGCTGACATGAGCATTCACGTGCACATCTTCATATGGACATATGTGTTCATTTCTCTTGAGTAGGTCTGGAATTACTGGGTCTTATGATAAACTGACAATTAACTTTTTAAAAAACTCAAATTGTTTTCTGAAATGGTTATACCATTTTGCACTCCCGTGTGGGAAGGGTCCTGTTTCTCCACACCCTCACCAGGATTGAGCATTGCCTGTCTTTTTTATTATAGCCGTTATTGAGCATAGAACATGACCTTTCTTGATCATGGCAGGCAGAAAAAAAGCAATGTTTAACAGAGGGAAAGGCTCCCAAATGTGCTGTCCTGACGTGACATGTGTCGTGTTTCCTTCACATATACATACACATACACATACATGCATGCATGCATGCATGTGTCATATTTCGCTCTTACACACATCATATGCCATTGGCCAATGTAAGTCACATGGCCAAGCCCAAAATCAGTGGGACAGGGATGTCTCGCCTCCCTCAACAGGCGCTGCAGGTTACACAGGAATGGTTGAAGTGCGCACAATCCTGTCGCAGAGATGGGGAGCAAGCAGCTGTGAAAAATAATCAAATCTAACACAGTACCCACGTGCTCTGTGGCCTAAAGTGGGGACTGATTCATCCAGGAACAACATGGTCCTGAGTGGAAAGCAGGAAACCTGACACTAGAATCTGCCAGACGATTAATCACAGTATTTACAAATGTGTTTGCTGAGATGCTCTGGAGAGAACAGTGTTCAATGATGAAGCATGTTTGGGAAATGCTACATACCATCTTCTATTTTTGGAGATTCACATGTGTTTTTAAATATTAAAGATTCTGCATGGTCTTGTAATAAGAAAACCTGTTTATCTTTGAGCCAGAATCTCTAAAACTGGCTTAGTCATGGAGTCCTGTCTTTGCACAGAGACTTGTGTGTGAGCTACATCCCTGTGCAGAGATAGGGTTGGCCTTGGGGTCTCTGGTGGAACCCATCAATTCAACAGACGATTGTCCTGTCTCTGTTTAAACTCCTGGCCATGTCTTCTGGGGAGAATTCTCATGGGACAGTTTATGATTATATCTCATAAGCCTCATTCTAAGGCAAGTGAAATATAATTTCAATGTGCTATAAGCCACCATAAGGTGGATTCTCCTTGGATTTTGGAAAAAATATAACACAAATGGTCCAATATTTAAAAAGGAAAATCTATTCTTTAATGTATATATTTCTTCTCAAATAACTGTTTTCTCAGAAAGAAACAGATATTCTTGTTGAGGAATAGAGGGAAGCAAATGAACAGAGACTAGGAAAACTTTATTGAATTTAAATAACAACAAAGTCTTTCTCAAGGGCACCTGCCATAGCACATCTAGGCTCTAGGGAAAGCTGTGCTATTGACACATGAGATGACAGAGGATCCATATGAAAAAAAACTACTCCAATTATTGGCTACTTTTGTAATTAGAAGCAGACAGTATCAAACCTTTTGTTTAGATTGATAGATAGGGAATGTATGATACAAAGAGATATAAAGGTTAGTGTCGTATCCACACAGTTAAATAAAACAGACCGGCTGTTCACCAGGAACCCAGTTGCAGCACTGAACAAGAATATGCTATTTTCCTTTTTTATTACGGGAATAAGTAGATTCACTCACAGACCTTTGCTGCATGACACAGAATCTAATTTATGGTACCTGTAATGTAAAGAGACTGTGCTGGGGTAATGATACGGGCATTTTTGGTGAAGTCTTTTAAATAACAATTTTTAATTCTTATATTGTTTATAGTGACTTCCATAAGAGAAATACTGTCACTTTTCATCACAACAGATTTGTTAAATATAAATATAAAACATGATCTATTTAAGCTATGTCAAATGCATCTTTATTTATGTGACATTATACCTGTATTATGTCCATTGCTGAGGGAAAATACTTGACCAGCATTTAGATCTTGGATTATTCTTGAGCTTTTTAAATCAAGGAGACAATGAGAGACAACCAAGAGCCTAGTGTATTTTTCACTTTGAAAGAAAATAAAGACAAGCTTTACTAATAGTATTATTGGGGGGAAAAAAACCACTAATTTTGATGTGTTATAGAGACAATATGTATTTAATGATGTCAGTTGAGCAACATTTTTTAAATGATTTGTTTCCACATAGAAACTTTGGAGGGTAGGTGCGAATCACACCTGCCAAAGTATACAGGGGATTTTAACTGTGGTATCGGCACAGAGGCCCAGGAGCAGACTTGCAGGACTGGCTCCATGTGTCCCCACCAGGTGCCAGGGTTCTCAAGACAACATAGCTATGTGGAAGTTGTTGGACTTCGTGACGGGCACATGTGAATGACACTGATCACCATGTGTGCACTAAAGGACAGACCATGCATGTGGAGCCACCTTCATTTTCTTGTCTTTAATAAAGGGTGAGGTCAATTGGTTTAACGTCCTCGTCCTACTCATTTGGACTCTGAACACCTGAAGGACAAAGAGTCATTGATGCAATCTTACTATCTGGTGACAAGGAAATATCAGCCCAAAGGAATCTGCAGTGGATCTCTTCCTGCTGCATTTCCAATGCCCACAATTGCCTAAAATCCTGTGTCTAGACCCATTCTACATCTCTGAGATTAAGCTTTGTTATTGCTACTGTGAGCTCTCCTGACCCCAACATACCCAATGTTAGCCTCATTTATGTATTAGCCTAACTTACCCTTGGCCTCTGGAGCCCTGGCCCTGGCCTCTCCATCTTGCCCAGGGATCACAGTGAAGGTGGGCAGACAAAGCCCAGCCCATGTCTGTGAAGTTTTGCCAGAATGTAAGCCCCATGGGCAGGCACTGCTTGTCCTCGTCTCCATCAGAGACAAGAGCCTTGACGAGATCGCAGAGTAAGAACTCAATAAATACATCTGGATGGACAGAGTGAGCTCTCAGGATCCAGTTAAGGGGACACCAGGAAGAGGAAACCTCTTCGGACCCAATGTCACCTAAGACACTCATTAGCCCGCATAAGAGGAAACCTCCCATATCCCTGTCATCATGTCAGTCATCTCCAGCCTCCTGACCTCTGTGTGCCTTCACCAAAATCGGCACATATTAGGATTGCCCATCCTCCTCTCTTGTGGCAAAGTGGGGCCATGGGTGATCCTGGCCAGTGAGCTTGGGAACACGTGACAGTTATGGACTGAGAACAGTACTTCTGGGGGATGAGGACACTTCAGTGTTCTCCTTTCTTGCATGTATGGCCAACTCCACCTTTGAGATACTGGCTGTTCCGTCAGGCTGGATCCCCAAGCAACCGTAATGAGCAGAGCTCATAGTGGTCTGAGAAAAACAAAACTGACCTTTGTAGCTTTAAGGCACAGATAGTCAGGATTATTTGTTACCACAGCAAAGCCTAGCCTCTGTTGACTGGCAGACAAATGTATGGCGGCTCCTGCCCCCAGGCCTGACACTGGCTCCAGCTGACTCTCCTCCCACTCTTTGAACGTCTTGGGGTTATCTCTAATGATGATTTCACAATGTCCTGGGTGAACATGCCCCGGGGTGACCAGATCACCCTGGGACTTCCTCACTCAGCCCAGCATCTCCAGTAGGCAAGGACCACTCTCCTCCAAATCTACATGGAAAAAACTATTCATTTCCTTCTTGACTCTAAATACAGTTGAATAGGCAAGATTTTATTTATAAGGAAAAGAAAACTGTGCTAATCTTATAGAACTAAAATAAAAAACCAAGAATCTTCGAGATGCATGAAAGGCTAGGGCTTGTCTCACTCCACATGCTGACTCCTAGGATTATTTTAGACCTAAAGAACATTCAACATCATCTGTGCTACAATGTGTTTTGGGCTTTTAGCCTTAGGTTTCTGCTTGGAAACAAATTTTTTCCTACTTTCTACTCATTCATTCAAAAATTATTGGGATTGTTTATTAAGTGTCAAACATACAATAATAAATAAGACAAAAGCCCTTCTCATTTGGTTGGGTGGGAAGATGTCTTAAGGATAATGATATTTAAACTCATTTTTAGACAAAAACTAGGAGCTCACAGAAAGAAAATAGAGAGGTAACAGACATGTGCAAGGATGGAGCAGTTTATTGGCGGAGTGTGGGGTGAGACAGAGGCTGGCGCCTGACCCACGCCTGCTCCTCCCAGCTCCTCACCACCTCGGCTTCCTGCACACTCTGCTCCCCCAGCTGCAGCAGTCTAACACTCTTTTTCAAGGAGAGAGAAACACCAAGAGGCATAAACTGAGAGTACGCCTACGCCTTTGCACCTTACATCATATTATTGCTTCTACTCGAAGGTTCCCTTCACACTAACTTCCTGTCTCTTCCCTTCATTCTGCCTGTCTTAACTGGATCCATTCAAAGCTGGGGAAACTGCCAGTTTCTATGGGGGGATTCTCTTTTCTGCAAAGTTCTGCTGCTTTATTTAGATGGCTTTTGACCTTGGCCATATTATCCCTGTTATTATAAGTGACTATGAGTAACAGGATGCAAACTCAGAAGTTTTGACCAACTGACCATATGCAAAATGAGACGCCAGAAAAGAGAAAGGAACATTTTCTCGTAGCTGCAAGAACCCGCTTACGGCTCTTGAAACTGGCCGCCCTCTTTGAGTGTATCAATCAGCTTTCTAGTGGAGTTTGAAAGGGAGGATTTTGTGAGAAAACTTTCTTTGGGGGAGAAGGTGTTTAGGGAGGAACCACCCCCACACTTTAAATCCACGAGGGAGCACCATCCTGCTCTGAGTTGGGAAGCCATTGCAGCGCAGCACCCTTTCAGCTAAGTCTCCCTGACACCACACTTTCTTCTTCCCCAACTTAAGGGGTCAGCAGTTAAATCCCACGTGGAGCCTGAGAAGAACAGTGGTGCAGCAGGGCAGGCAGACCCTAGCGCCCTCCCTGCCCGAGGACAGGTGCGTGGGCTCCTTAGGCATGGAGAAGTTTTTATCAGTGCCAGGAACAGTTTTCACTATTGCATTGAGAATATGTTTGCAACTTAGACTACAGATCATTGCAGTCCCTCAGAATTAACCCCAAATCCATGGATCTGTAGTCTTCTCCTGGTAATAAGGGAGAAAACTTCCCTACTATCTACATTTGCAAAGCACACTGTGAGACTAGACTGAGTTGCATTGTGATGTTACACACCTGGTCATCCACTTAACAGGCAGGTTCTTGAAGTGCTCCATGAGGACCGGACAGCTTCAACGTGTCTGTGCAGGCTCTACCCAGAACCTGGAACGTTCTCAGTCCTCAACAAACAGCTGCTGGTTTTTAACTTTCAGATGAAAGCTGTTTCCAGCACTACTCTCGGGCAATATTTTCAGACTTGGGCAGTTTTTTTAGGTAAAAGGAGAAGAACCTCTAGTTCAATGAAGGCAGAGTAAAGATTGCGATTCAATATTAACTTCCTTATTTTGTGAAGTGTTTGAATTCATTGTTCTGAGTAGAGAAGGAGTCAGTAGCTGCCACACTGTCATAACATGTGCAGCATAAAGTAATAAATCAGTTCTGACAGCAGCAGGTATGTGACACACGGTCAAGGAGAGACGGCTGTGTTTTAGGAGCTCAATAGTGCAATCTCCTCATTTTCCTACTGAGAGATGAGAAACAATCAAAGCTTCCCTCACACAGAGGGCCTCGAACCCACGGTGCACAGCAGGCCAGGGAGAGAGCCCCAGCTAGTTGAAGGATTCACATGCGTGGGTGCACACACCTGCAGTATACATAATGTATACACGCAGACACACTCCATTGTTCCTCTGCCTATGAAGATAATGTCAGTCCTCCTGTGGGAACTTGTATCTGGCAAAATCACTATCAGCTGGATTTCTGCCTCTAGAAACCAAGCCTTACATCACTCTTTTTCTCCATTCAGTCAGGAACCCAGAGAAAAAATACAGATTAAATTGCCAATTCGAAACAAAAATTTCATCTTGGTGAGTACAGTATTCTCAAGAATATATGCGACAACAGCAACAACTCCCAGCCTCGCTCCCCTAACCCATCTGGAGGGTTTGCAGGCACAAATGTACTTTAGACAGCATGACAGAAGTACACTGCCACTTCAGTTAATGGATTTATCAAATACCTTATTTCATGCTTTCTGCTTTTGATTTATGAATTTTGATCCTGGAGACAAGGACCCTGTGAGTATTGATTGTGGGAAATGTCAGACTAACAGAAGTTAATTTCACTTGTGCATGTGGAAGTCTCCCATTCTCTGACAGCGCTGTCTAGGGAGGATCAGCTGTCAGGAGCTCAGTGACACGGTACTGTCACCATGGTGCTGTCACTTTGGTGCTGTCACCATGGGCAGCCGTCCCATCCAGCAGAGCCGAGCGGCACCGTGTTATGGATTGAAGTGACACACAAATATGTACCTGGAAGAGGGCGCATGGTGAGCCTCTGGTTGTGGGCGAAGATGAAGAAGTTAGACGGCTGGGGGATGCCACGCAGAGGAGGGGGATGCAAGCCAGCGAGGTGGGCAGGGTGGCCTGCCCTTTGAGGCTTCACACTTTTGATTACAGTATGCCTGACAGAATAATGGAATGTCATTCTGCCAGCTCTTGAGCTGGTTAGGGACAGTTTATTTATTGATTGACTTTCTCTGTAAATTATCAATCTTTTTTATACTCCAGTCAACGCGTCATTACTTATGCAATAATATACTAATGTGGTGTCATGCAGCAGGCGCATCTGTAGTCTAGGTCTCATGTGTCTCGGAGGTTGCATCACTAGAAATGAAATGGTTTTCTAAGCTGTGGACTTAAGATTCTTCACACAGGCTCACCTACAAGACACAACGTCTTGGCGACATTTCGTAGTGCATCGTACAGTTAAATTAACACACAGACACAGGTGCAAAGGAGTATGTGTTAGTAGAATGAGCACTGATGCCTTCTTAAGTTGGAAAAAAACCCAAAGGGAAAGCAAAGTAGATGTATGTATAATAAACAGTATGTTGTTTTCTGTTGCAATGACAGTGAGGTTAATTAAATCTTAATTGCACTATAACCTTTTACTCAATAGCTCTTTATTCTTGGGCAAAAAGTATCTAAATCCGAAGGTCAAATATTAGAAAGTCTGACTGAATTAGTCAATGACACTAGCCCACTATATTATGAGTTTCTTGAAGAACATTGACTTATTTTAATACAATTTATTTTTACATCAGTTTTAGGTTCACAGCAAAATTGAGGGGAAGCTGCAGCGATTTCCCATATACCCCTTTCCCCACATGTGCACATGCTCCCCCATTATCAACATCCCCATCAGGTGGGACATTTGTTACAACTGATGAACCAACACTGACACATCATTATCGCCCAAAGGCCATAGCCTACACTAGGGATCATTCTTGGTGCTATGTATTCTATGGGTTTGGACAAATGTATAATGATGTGTGTCCATAATGTAGCATCATACAGAGTATTTTCACTGCCCTAAATATCCTCTGTGCTCCATCTATTCTTCTCTCCCTCCCTCCTAATTTCCATTAACACTGATCTTTTCACTGTCTCTATAGTTTTCCCTTTTCCATAATGTCTTATAGTTGGAATCATTCAGTATATGGGCTTTTCAGATTGGCGTCTTTCAGTCAGCAATGTACATTTACGGTTCCTCCATGTCTTTTCATTCTTTTCATGGCTTGGTAGCTCATTTCTTTTTAACACTGAATAATATTCCGTTTTCTGCATGTAGGATGTAGGATGTCACCTACTGCAGGACATCTGGGTTGCTTCCAAATTTTGGCAATCATGAATAACACTGCTCTAAATATCCATGTGCAAGTTCTTGTGTGGACATAAATTTTCAGCTCATTTGGATAGATACCAAGGAGCATAATTGCTGGATCACATGGTAAGAGCATATTTAGTTCTATAAGAAACTACCAAACTGTCTTCCAAAGTGGCTGCACCATTTTGCATTCCCATCAGCCATGAATGAGAGTTCCTGTTGCTCCACATCCTCACCAGCATTTGGTGTTGTCACTGGATTTCATACATGAAATACTATATTGATGCCAAATAAAGACAATTTTGCTGCCTCTCTTCTATTCTGGATGCCTTTCATCTCTTTTTCTTGAATTATCACACCGGCTAGAACCCCCAGTACTATGTTGAATTCAAATGATGAGAGAGGACATTTTTGTCTTGTTCCTAATCTTAGTGGGAAAGCCTTCAGTCTCTCACTATTAAGTATGATATTAGCTGAAATTTTTCATAAATTCCCTTTATCAAGTTAAGGAAAGTCCCCTCTATTCTTAGTTTGCTGAGACTGTTTATCAAGTATGGATGTTGGATTTTGTCAAATGACTTTTCTCTATGGGGATAATAACATAGTTTTTTTGTTTTAGTTTTTTAATTAATTTTCAAATGTTAAGTCATCCTTGCATTTGGAGATAAACCCACTCTATCTCTATATGTTATCCCATAGTTTGGGTTTGGATTTGCTAAAAATTTGTTTGGAATATTTATATGTATGTTCATGAGGGGTCTTGGTTTGTAGGTTTCTTGAAAAATCCTTTTCTGGTTTTAGTACCCGAGTAAAACTGGCTTCAAATAATTAGTTGGGGAGTATTCTCTCCCTTCCTTAAATGTTTTCTCAGAATTCACCTGTGAAGCTATATGTGCCTGGAGTTTTCTTTGTGGGAAAGTTTTCTTTAACAATAAATTCAATTACTTTATTAAGCATAAGGCTATTAAGTTTTCCTGTTTCTTCTTAAGTGAGTGTTGGTAATGTGTGTCTTTCGTGAAGTTGCCCATCTCGCCTTTCATCTAGGTTTTAAAATTTGTTGGTATAAAGTTATTCATAATGTGTCTCATAATCCTCCTAACATCCGTAGTATCTTTAGTGGTGTCAACGCTCTCATTCTTGATGTTGGTAAGTTGTCTGCTTTGTTTTTTTCTTGATCGTCCTATCTAGAGATTTACCAGTTTTATCAATCTCAAAAAAAGCTTTTGGTTTCAATGATCTTCTCTATTATATTTCTGTTTTTTATTCCATCAATGTCTACTCTGACTGATATTTATCATTTCTTTTCTGCTTACTTGAATTTAATCTGCTCTTCTTTCTCTACTTTCTTGAGGTGGAGGTTGAGGTCAATGAGTTGGGATCATTCTTTATTTCCAATATATCCATGCAGTGCTGTGCATTTCACCCTAAACACTGCTTTAGCCACATCTAATTTTTAGCAGCATCTAGCATTTTCCCATTTCCTTTTGATTCTTCCTTGGCCCATGGGCTTTCTAGAAATGCGTTGTTTCATTTCCAAATAGTTGGGAATTCTCCAGACTTCTTTCTGTCACTGATTTCTGAGTTAATTCCATTGTTGCTAGAGAGCTAAACTGTATGTCTTGATTCCTTTAAATATATTCAGGTTTTTTAATGGCCTAGCCTGGAGTCTATCTTGATCAGTTCCCTGTGTGCACTTGAAAAGAATGTGTATTCTGTTGTTGTTGGGTGGAATGTTCTGTTAGTATCAGTGAGGTCAAGTTGGTCAATAATGTCAGCCAATTTTTCTATATCCCTACTGATTTTCTGTCTAATTCTTCTAGAAATGACTGAGAGGAGGTAAGGAAATCTCTAACATTAATTGTTGAAGTGTCTGTTTCTCCTGCAGTGCCATGAGACTTTGCTTCCTGTATTGTGAAGCTATGTTATTAGGTGTATAAATGTTTAGAATTGTTATGTCCTCCTGTTCAATTGAGCTTTATTATTATGAAATGAACTACTTTTACTCTCACAACTCTTTTCTCTGAAATCAACTTTTATATTTGTATACTGACACCAAATTTCTTCCAATCAGTGTTAGAATGGTATACAGTTTTCCCTCCTTTTATTTTCCATCTATTTGCATCTTTAAATTTAAGGCATGGGGTGGGGGTATCCAATCTGAAAATCTCTATCTTTTCATTGTTATTTTGACTGACTCAGTTTCATGTAATTACTGGTCTTGTGAGGGTTTCCCTTATCTTGCTACATCTTCTGTCTGTGTAGCATTTGTCTCTGCTCTCCTTTACTTCTTGATCTAATCTGGTTCTCTTTGTATTAAATGAGTGTATTTTATGATTTCATTTAATTTTTCTTGACTAATTAGCTATAGCTCTTTGTTTTCTTATTTCAGTGGTTGTCTTAGGTTTTATAGTATGTATGGTAGGCAGAATAATGGCCTCCCAAAGATGTTCATGTTATGATCCCTGAAACCTATGAATACGTTATGTTACATAGCAAAGTGGGATTATGCTGAAGGTGGGATTGAAGTTGCTAATCAGCTGACCTTCTGATAGCGAAATTATCCTGGATTTTCCTCTGACCAATGTAATCACAAGTCTTTAAACATGGAATCAGTGGGAGCAAAACAGCAATGTTAAAGGAATGTGGTGCTTGAAAGACTCAACTGGCCATTTTTGGCTTTGAAGATGGAGGGAGCCATGAGACAGAGAATGTGGGCAGCCTCTAGAAGCTGGAAAAGGCAAGAAAATGCATTCTCCCATAGAGACTCCAGAAGGAATGCAACCTACTGAGACCTTTATTTCAGCCCAGGGAGACCCATTTTAGACATAACTTCAAGGACTCTAAGATAATAGATCAGTCTTCTTTAAGACTCTGAGTTTTCTTGGTAGTTTGTTACAGCAGCAATAGGAAACTAACACAGCAGGCATCCGTAACTTACCGAAGTCTCTCCACGTTCAAAAGTCATCATTCTATTTAACACATGAGAAACTTATAATAGTTTACTTCCATTTCTCCCCTCTCAGCCTGTGAGCTATTATTGTCAAACATTTGCTTATATGTATGGTATAAATTTGACATTCCATTATTTTAATAGCCAAATATTTTTAAAGGAGATTTAAATAAGAAAAAGAAAATCTCACCTATTTACCCATGTAGCCACCATTTCAAGTGTCTTCTTCCTTTGTGGAGATCTATATTTCAATCTGACATCATTTCCTTTCAGTCCAAAGAACTTTAAACAAATTGCAGGGCTACCTTCTCACTTGCATTGTTTCTGACAAAAAAATCTCCTGTCATCCTTCTCTTTATTCTTCTCTAGGTAGCCCATTTTTCTCTTTAATATAGAATAAAAATTTATTGCAATGTGTATTTCTTATTTTAACTTTTCTTTTTTATCGCTGTTTTTCAGCAATTTAATTATGCTGTGCCTTGTGGCTTTTTCTCTTACTTTTTGTCTTTTCCTTTTTTTTGTTCGATTTTATAGAGCTTCTTGAACTTATATGTATATATCTTTTTCATTAAATGTGGCACATTTTTGTCCATTATTTCTTCAAATATTTTTCCTTTCCCGTTTATCTCTTCTCTCCAATGATAACTCCAATTACACGTATCACAGGCTGCTTGATGTGGTCTCCTGGCTCACTTGTGCTCTGTTCTTTTTTTATAATTCTTTTTTCTCTGTTTCATTTGGGTCCGTTCTACTGTTACGTCTTCGGGCACACTCATCTGATTTTATGTAATGTTTATCTGTCGTTAATCCCATTCGCTGTATTTTTCATCTCATATTTGGTGATCTTTTTCTTTGCTCAGGAAGATTCACCCTGAGCTAACAGCTGTGCTAGTCTTCTTCTATTTCGTATGTGGGTTACTGCCACAACAAGACTGCCAATGAACGGTGTAGGTCCACACCCAGGAGCCAAACCCGCACTGCTGAAACGGAGCACACTGAACGCAACCACCGGGTGCAGGGCCAGCCCCTCATATGTTGTGGTCTTGATCTTTAGAAATGACCTTTGGATTATTAAAAATATATTTCATATTTATAACTATTTCAACATACGAATTGCAGTTTTAATTACTTTTGAATGTCTTTGTCTACTAATTCTAACATCTATGTCAGTTCTGGGTTGTTTTAGTTGATGGTGTTTTATCATGATGTGTTGTATTTTCCTTTTTATTTGTGTGTATGGTAATTTTTGATTGATTGCCATTCATTGTGAATTGCCACTCAATGGACCCTGTATTTGGTGCATGTGAAACCACTTTGATTCCCATGGGTCTTGCTTTTAAAATTTGTCAAATGAGGCCAGATAATGTTTATTCTGGGGCTCACTGCTCCTCTCTAATAAGGGAAGATCCTTCTGTGTACTCTCCCAGGTTTCCCATAAAAGATGACATTTTCTAGGCTGGGTGTTGTAATCAGTGCTGTTCCTGGCCCTCTGTGAACTCTGGGCATTGTTATCACAAATCCTCCAAGGTGTGTGGGTATTTCCTCATATGCAGGTGCTAAATACGTGAATAAGACCCTTGACAGACCTCACGAGTACTCTCTTCTGTCTAGTACTCTGTCCTCTGAGCTCCAGCCACCCTGCTGTCTCCAGACTTTCAGCATCACCTCCCCAACTCAGGGAGACCACCTGACTCCACCCAGTTGCCTCTCCTGAGGCCATAGCCTAAAACCTCTCATAAAACCATTAACTGGGGTAAATACAGGGATTTACTTCATTAGTGTCTTACTTAATATCAGTGATCAATGTCCTCTGTTGCCTGATGACCAGTTTCTTGAAAACCATCATTTCATCTATTTTGCCTGGTGTTTGGTTGTTCGTGCAGAAGGTGGATCCAGTCCCTCTGCCCTGGCTCAGCCTGAAGCAGCAATTCCTCTCTGCATGTATGAATTCTCATCTTAACATATCTCCCAAGATTCATGACTGCTCCTATGGGCGGACCATGAGACTAGGAAAAACAGAAACCATTTAATTAAAAGTCGGAAGAAATTTAATACTGTGGCAGGCAGTTTTGCAAATAAATAAAGTAATTTATTTTATAGTAAAATAGGAAGTTTATATATTTACAGCATTCACCAATAATATAACAAATATAAACTAATCCAAAGGCTGACATAATATTTGTTACACTTAGTAAAACTCCATATAATCCATATTTATTTGTAAAATTTATTAGAAGCTTCTTTACTTTCTCTCGGCCTTATAACTGGCATGATGAAATGGTCAGAGCATGAAGCCGTGATTGCAATCTCGTGTTGGGAGATAAGTTTGATGGGAATTAAAACCAGTTTGGAAAGTTTTCGCTCACATGGTAATGGAAGGGGCAGTGGGCTCCAGTCTGGTGGGTCTGAAATCGCTGTACAACTTTGGCTAGATTAGCAATGAGACAACCCCCACCCCGGGGTGAGCAAGGTTTTTCTGTTCGTCATCACATCTCTTTTGGTAGATTCTGGAGATTGAAGTGTAGATTTGTGACTCAGTTCTGGTCAATAAGTCATTAAAAGAAGTTTGTTGAGAGTACTCTGGGAAATAGTTTCCATTTCGAGGAAAAAAACACAGGAGAAGCCACAATTTCTTTTTCTCTTTTTTCTCTGCCTGATTTGGTGAAGTTGTGATGCCTTGAGTTCCTGAGGCACCTTGACCATGAGGAGGTCCAGGCCAAGGCACGAAGGACCAGTGAGCCAAAGCATGGAGAGACCTGGGTACCACAAGATGTTTTTAAGCCACTGACTAAATCAACACTAGCATCACACACCTCTGGACATCTTGCTACATGGGATCATAAATTATCTATCACCTGAGCCAGCTGAATCATTTTCTATTGGTTTTTCTATAGTACACCAGTTAGGATGCTGCATGCTGGCTTAATGACAAAAGAATGAGGAGTCAAAATATGTGTATGTGGTTGCCTCTCCTCTATGTCTTAAGGCCAATGTTTTAAATATTATGGTAGAAACATAAGTGTAATGAGCTTGTACGGCTTTTTAGTGAGTTACTGACCATGGGATGTCAGGCAGCTCACTCAAATGCTTCAGGCCTCAGTTTCCTCACAGTGACTTATTACACAGGGGTCCAGTAATGAACCACTCAGAGTCGTAAACCACTTAGAAAATGTAAAGCACAACATAAATTCTAGATAACAGCATGATCAATCCCATCCTGTTGAAAGCCATTAGCGGTGCTGTCAAATGTAAGAGGGCATAAGGCTTGATTTTTTTTTTTGACTGTACATCAATTTTCAAAGGCCTTCTTGAATGTCATTAAATTTTATAATTGTGACCATCAGTCTGCAATTTTCTGGCTATCTTCTTTTAGAAATATAAAGGTACGAAAAATAAAGGAAATTCCTGTAGTTCTAGAATAGACTTCGCTATATGTACCTCTCAATTAATCTGCCAAATATTTATAATTTATGCATATCTGCATTATCAATAAGGTACAAGAAAGGATTTTAAATAAAAACTTGTATTAAGCATGAATATGAAAGGATTGTTTTCAGGGTGTGGAACCATGTTGGGCTGTTCAAAAAATCTTGTTTGGTTAGCCCTTAGTTATAGCTCCACAGAGGTCCAGAAACGTTCTTTGAGGGACCAGATGACAGAACGTCTTTGCTTTAAGCAGTAGCATTTTCAGGAGCTGCTGAACAAAGCCGTCAGCTCCAGCGGGTGCAGTGAACATCAGTGAGTCTCTCGTTACCTCCTTTCCCTTCCCTGATTTCCCAGGGGAGCCCTGTGGTCCTGGGAAGCCTTCCCCACAACAAGTTCCAAAGTTGTCCCCTATTACAGCTACCCCACTTCCCCTGGCATTAGTTTAAAGGTACCCATAAAACCCAAGCTTAAATTATCTCAAAACACTTCCTATACTCAGTGGGAGACATTGGTCTCTGTTGTTGGACACAATTGAAGCATATGGCCACCATCTTGCAACTACCATGGGATGGAAGTTGCAGGTGGAGCGGTCACCATGGGGAGAGGACAGAGATGGAGGAAACAAAGTCCTGGTGGGCATCGTGGCCCAGATGAAACTGGCTTTCACACCCCCTGCCTCCCATGGGCACAAGTCACAGCAGATCAGAGTCCACTCTATGACCTCATTTGACCTTAATCACCTCCCTAAGGCCCACCTCCAATACAGTCACATGGGGGTTAGGGCTTCAGTATGTGAATGGGGTCAGGGGACAATTCAGCCCATAACAATGATTAATTTAAGTGGGAGACATTTCACTGGGCTGGGAGGGGCTTCAATGGGTAAAATCACTTGGGAGCAGGATGTCAAATAAATGCATCAAAACATTCATTTAGTACTTATTGTATGCCTTCCATTGCGTATATTGTAGAAAGGATATTTGTTCTCTCCGAACATACAGCTTGTTGTAAACACAGAACTGATCCCACATGAAATGAGTAGAGCAGTGTTATTACTCACCAAACGTTTGACAGGATTCAAAATACAGCAGAAGTTCAGAGATGGGAGGGTGCCTTCTCTGCAAGTTTGGGAGGTGAAAGGAAGCTATGGGACTCTGATCCTAGGCTGGTCCCCCCGCGAGTTCCTCCTGACATCATGGGACCCACCGCAATCCCACTGAGTCCCAGATGGCTCCCAGGGTGCATCTGACCTGAGGAATGCTAAAAGGTGGCCTCTAAAAGTCTCTGGAGCTATACAGCCCCATAAGTGTTCACCCTTCCCTGAGGTGCTTGACCTTTCCATAACCACCGGGTTGGATTTCCCTCAGTGCCCTACCTGTGGGTTGACTCTTTGTGTCTTACCTTGCACCCCTAGATTCCCATTTTTTGTCAGGTCATGACCTCGCCTGCATGGAACCTAACCCCTCCATCCACAGTGTCTTCAACATCTGAGGGATGCCTCCTGGCGCCCCCGCCTTCTTTGAGGGACGTTCCATTGGGGTCCTCAACTGTCACAGCCTTCCCTGTCCCCTCAGGCCGAGCTGACCACCTACACGGAGTGAGTTTGCCTCTCCAGAACAGGAAGGAAGGGTTGGGGTTCGGTAAGAACGCAGCCCCCTGAGAACAGCAGAATGATTGTGCTGCACTGGATCTGGAATACAGCGGGAAGGACTGAGGGCGCTCCAGGAAGCCCAGGCAGGCCATGGCCCTGGTGTCACACAAAGACCCACTCAAAAAGGCAGGATGAGGAGAATGAAATGAGCATCATTGACTGGACATCCAACCCCAGGTCAGAGGCGTGCTTACAGCAGAGTGGAAGTGCTGCGTGTCACCAAAGGAGGAGGGGGCTTCGGTTGGGCAAGAGGAGGAACTGAGTATTGATGACATGGAGCTTTTTTGCGGGAAAAACCTTGTTTGGCCATTGAGCTCTTCCAAATGAGGCCATCAAGCCTAATGACCATTCGTGCCTTCACTGGGCATGGCCTTCTTGACTTTACACCCAGAAGGAGTCGATGGCATTTTCTGTGTGTCCAGTAAAGTGAGAAAGGTCACAGGTAGATAAATAGACAGGTGTGTCTTCTGTTCCGGGAAAATGGCGCCACAGAGACTGTTCAGCAGCTGGGACATGTGGACCAGAAGCAGACGTGTGATCTTAGGGATGGGTCTTGAAGAGCAGTCTGGGGGGAGCTGCCTCAGGTCATACCCAGTGCCTCTGAAAAAGACAGATTTCAGGGCTCACCCAGGGAACCGCCAAAGCAGAACCTCTGGGGTGGGGCCAGGACATCTGCAATTTTAACAAATTGCCCTGGAGTTGGTGCTTGTGAACTTGGTACACAAGAGCCAACTTGGTGCAAGTATGGTAGGATGGCACTACTGTTGGGAGAGGTTGGGGGCACTAAGGGGAGGACTGAATTCTGGAAAGACCACAAGTATTTAGTCTGATCTTTATTTTGACACTTATCTACATCCTTGCAACAGGTTTTCCTTTTTGGCTTTATTTTATCCTGCTGGTTGTCTCAAATTGAAATGGTAATGTTAAAGGTTCAAATAAAATGCAGCCACACACACACAATACGTGAAATGATTCAATTCCACAAGTCAGAGTAGGTTTTTGCCCTAAAATTCCCAGGGTCTTTTCCTGAGGGAGCTCCAGCTCTGGGTGCCAGCTTCCAGCTCCCACAGATGAAGGCTCCACCTCCCGACTGCCTGGGGCAGCTTGCACGTCCGGGCAGGTGTCCTGAGGAAGAGCACTAGGGGAGCAGTGCAGGTTTCTCCTTCTGCGTCCAGAGCTCCTTCAGTGCACGTTGCACGCCCTGCTCTGCTCTGCTCTCAGAAGCCACTCAACAGGGCCGAGGCGAGCACTGCCCTTGCCCAGCACCAGGGTGGCTCACTCCGAACTTGGCCTTGGCGGTTTACTGCCAAGTTTACTCACTTATTGATTGTGAGTTAGATTTAAAAAATAAAACCAGACTTATGATTCTTCTTCCTTATGGAGTGAAGGCAAGAACTCCTATCACTAACTTACAGCAACTGATTATCCTGTATCGTAATGATTCCTGAACCATTTGTGAAACACAAAGACAGTCTGCTGTTATCAAAGAGATAAGTATTGGCTAAGAAGAATCACATTTAAAAATTCTTGAATTGGCAATGATCATAAAAAGGGTCCCAGAGAATGTTTTCCAGATGTAGAAATTGGAGACCTAAAAGTGCAATTCTTCAAGGGCTTGAGTGATAAAGAGATGAACAAGTCATGGGAAAAATAACTCCAGCCATCATGTTTAAACATGCCTGTGAGTGTGAGAATGCATGTGTGTGCACGTGTGTGCATGCTTGCGGATGTATTCTCACACGCATTGCTTGTTGCTTAGATTGTGTGTGTGTGTAAATGTGTGCATATGAATGTATGCCCACATGCATGTGCCTGCTGCTTGGGCTGTGTGTGCAAGTGTGCACGTTTGTGCATGCAGATGTGTCTTTAATGTCCAATGCTCTCTTGTGCTTACTTTGGCCAGTCTACAGTAAAAAGACCAAACAATTTTTGTTTTTGTTCTTGCTAAACACACCAAATAGGAAGAAGATGTAAACACGTGCGCACAGCCCGGCCTCCTTGCTCGCAGTTCTGCCGACAGCTTGCGAGGTGGGCACGGTTAACAAGCCCTACAGCTGGTGGATCTGTGCAGACATAATTGCACATGAATGGCGGGGGAGCGGGAACCAAGGAAGAAATAAAACAGATAACAAGCGGAGGGAAAAGTAGCACTGTAAACAAGCAGCATATTTTCCCTCCGCAGAGCGAGCCTGTGTGGCTGGAGGCGGTGTCTGTGTGCAGCTTGACTCCTAATCCATATCTCAAACAGCTTCCAGATGCTTCCATCCCCAACCTTCTCGGGAACTCCTGCCCTTCACAGATGCCTCTCCATGAGGGGGGTCTGTCTATAAGTAAAATGGGGCGGATTTTACTAATCATTCATTTCCAATCTTCCTGACGGGACTTTTATTAATAAACTCATTTCATCTGTCTCTTTGATTAGGAAGAATTTAATCGCCTAGTCATGTGAAAGGAGAAAAGAGAGGGCTGGGGGTTGTTTGTTGTTGGTTGTGTGGGCGTGTTTGTGCTTTGCGCACACTCTCTTTGTTGACATGTGCTGGCGTGGAAGAGAATGCATGAGAAACGCAGAGCAATATCAGCACTGAGTGGTTCCAGCTGAGGACAACACAGGGGAGGAGCCCCAGAGAACCTGCTGTTGCCCTGGCCAGTAGGCAGGACCAAGTCTCCAGTGCCACCCGGGCAGCGGTGGCTTGGGGAGGGGCAGGGTGGTGCTCCTGGCAGGACTGAGGCATCCATCCTCCTGCTCTCCACCGGAGGGCCACCAGGCCAAGCCCTACAATTTGCCTCTAATGAAGGTTCTGTGTTTAAAGGGAAAACATGAAGGAAAATGTTCCTGGGTCCTAATGCTCAGCTGGAATTGCAAGAATCGTGGACTTTTTCCTTCTTCCTTTTCTAGGTCCTCTTTTTGTTAATTTCAACCTGCTCTTCTAATGTGTGTAGAAATGATAACTTTCAGAACTGGAAGAGAGGAAAGGTCAGCACTGGTTAACTCCATCACAGTTAAGCACCCCAGTCAGTTTCACCCTGACCAGGTAGGACCTCTCAGTATCTCTCTGGGCAGCTGCTCTCCCTTTCTCTGGAGACCACATCCCACTCTGTTTCCTGATTAGTCTCCAAAGGACAGAAGTCCTTTTAAGGATTGGTTTAGCTTCCTGATTCCAAGGAACGCAGGTCTGAGTAAGTCAAACTCTCCCCTTACACCTACGAGCGGTGACTCTCTTGGTTCACGCTCCATCTTGTCTCGGAACCTCCCCACTCATCCCCATCACCTCTCTGTGGGCTGCAGCACAGAATAGCCCCTGCTTTCAAACACTGGGTCTCCCCCTTCTCCCAACCCTCGAGGCTCAGCCCCCTGCTTTGCATCTCAGGGGAGCCACCGTCTCTCCCTCTGAATGCCCTGGCTCCACTTCTGCTCTCTCATTACCACAGCCAGGAGCAACTTTGAGTTCTGAGTCAAGTCCCTCTCTGTTCCCAGCCGCTTCTCACAGTGTCGTCTGGATTCTTCTTCCAGAACACAGCCCTCATGTGCTCACTCCCCGGGGCTACTCTTGTGCCCAGGGCAGCCACACCCTCAAGTGCTCTGCCAGCCGTTACCTAAGTGCTGTTTCCACCTGCTCCACACACCCCAAGGCCACACCAGGGGCTGTTCCAAAATGTGCCCTGTGATTGACAGCCACCTCTGCTCTTTGTTCATGCTCCCTCCACTGCAGGAACCCCGGTAGCTCTCACCTCAAGAGATTCCTCTCACATGTCACCACCTCTTGGTTGTTCCCCTGATGTGACCCAACCCTCAGCAGCGCAAGAGAAATCATTTTCCACGTATCTGGTTTCTTTCATGACTTCCACACATTGTCTTGTCACACGGAGTTGGCTGACGCTCATGGGTGATCTGTTTCTTCAGGGCAGAGCCCCTGCCCAGAACATAGGAACTTTGAAGTAAATATTTGTCGAGTAATTTTCTTGAAAATACACGGTCTCAGGAAGTTTAAGTGACTTTCCTAAGGCCCTAGAGCTGGGAGGTTTGAAGCCAGGAAACGCGAGGTCCTCTGTCTCAAGATGACAGCTGTGTGCCCTGACCCACTCTACCTCGTGCCTTCAGACGTCATAGCGCAGGTCTCAGCATCATTACTTCTTTGTCAAAGACCACTGCTGCCCTTAACAGAAAAAAGACTTTATCTTTCAAATAAAGCAGCATGTCTTTAATACATTCCTGTGTCATCCAACTGTACCGGGTTCAATACAGTCCACCCTAAATCCACGTCCACCCAGAACCTCAGAATGTGGCCTCAGAAATAGAGTCTTTGCGGATGTAATCAAGCTTGGATGAGGTCACAATGCATGTGGTTGGACCCCAATCCGATGACTGGTGTCCTCTGATGAAAAGAGGAAGGTGGATGCAGACACAGAGAGGGGAACGCCCTGTGAAGACACAGGGATGCTCACTGACGGCGGAAGGCCACGTGGAGGGGGCGGATCCGAGTGATGCCTCCGTAAGCTGAGGGCTGCTAGAGCCTCCGGGAGCTGGACAAGGCCAGGAAGGATGTCTCAGGGGGAGTGACTGTCGCCCTGCTGACACTTGGATGTCAAATTTTCAGCCTTACAACTGTGAGAGAATAAATTTGTGTTGTTTTAAGTCACCTGGTTTGTGCCAATTTATTACGACAGTCCTAGGAATCTGCACCAATTAAATCATCACAAGTAAGGCCTCGTTCTAAGATTCTTTTCAGTCACCAAGATATCAACTTTAACATTGAAAACTTATCCTGAAATGATGCTCCAAAGTCAGCCAGGAACTTAATGAAGACGATGATATTTGGAAAGTGGAATAAAGTACTCACATTTGCTTGGTGACTGAGATCAGTGTGGAGGAAATAGAAATACCAGCTGAAGCGAAGTTTTGAGAACTCTGGTTTGCTTCTTGGAAGAGAAGGGCATATATAAATGTCCAGACATTTCAGCGAGAGCCAGTGACAGCCCCGGAGTCCCCAGTGTTAGCATCAGCAGGCATGAGCTACTGTACGTGCAACGTGCATCGACTGAATTCCTGTAGGACCATCTACCGAGAGCACTGTCCATTGTGCCCACAGCGAAAAAGCTCATGAGAAACACGTGTGAGTCTTCCTTTCCGGAAATTGATTCTGGGAAGCTCGTGTTTCATTTCTTGCCTCGGACCATAGGAAATTCTGAAATTAGGTTGGTCCTTCATCGCGGTTCCTATATTTTCTTCCAGATGAGAGCACTTGCTCCTTTTTCCCTTTCACAGCCTTGACTGCCATTCCTCTTTCTCTTACTGCACATACAGTCATGTTAATAAGTCAGTGAAATCCTTGCAGGGAGAGGTGGATTATAAATCTAAGTTTTGACAGTTACGTGAGCAAATACAACAAAGCATGGATTGGGAGCTGGTCCTGTGAACTCCATATGAACAGGTACTCAGTCCTGGTGTGAGGGTAGGTAGCCCAGGGGCAGGGAGCACAGAGGCAGTGTGACGTGAGCTGGTGCCTAAGGTGGATGAGCAGAGGACAAGACAGACTCTTACAAGCAGAGGTGGAGAGGAGGGCTGTGCTGCCTGGCAAGGCTGGGAGCAGGGAGTACCCCAGCCTGGCCGCCACAGAGGGTTTGTGTATGAGATATGCAGAGGGTGGGGCTGGAAAGGGGAGTGGGGTCCACCCCGGGTAGGACTTCTACCGTGGGGTCAGAGAAGCCTGGCTTCCAGCAGCAGGGATAAACGCTCACAGTGCACCCTGGCTGTGGAGTTTCTGGAAATCCTTTAGCAGATGACTGCACCGGTGGGGCTGTGAGGGACCTGCCCTGTGTCAGTGCAGGGCTTCTTCTGAACTAACAGAACAAATGAGATGACATCCAGCCTCCCTTGCGTGGACCCAGGTCAGCCTTCAAATCTTGAACTGTCACTTCTTATTCCTCATGAAAAAGTTATAGATAAGAGAGAAACAAACAAACAAGGTAAAATACACTAGAAAAAAATGACTCAATAAAAGGCAAAGGAAAAGCAGTAAAAATAAGCAGCCACAGTGAGAACAAAAATGCCCGACTGGACAGAACCATCACCGGGGGCCAGGCAGGGTCCCCCGTCCAGATGAGAAACAAATAAGGCAATAAAGCATGTCTCCAGTGTCAGGCCCGAGGTCCAACGTGCGGCCCAATCTCAGGGAGGGTCACAAGTGAAGGTCCTGGCAGGTGGCCGTCCCTCAGATAACCACAGGCAGAGGGCGCTGGCCCTGACCGCGGTGTACTGATGGGCGGGCTGGCAGCTCCAAGGGCAGCGGGTGGATTCCACTGAGCCTCTGGACTCGGAGCTCTCGGGGAGCCGAGCACAGATGCAGCGCCTCACTTTGCCTCTGTCACTCAGACCCCAGGACACTTCCTAGTGGACTCTGGACGGCAGAAGCACACACAGACCCACAGATTCCGAGGCTCCAGAATCAGACTGACCAGTTCGAATCCTTCCTCCACCTCTTCGCTGACTTCTAACTTGAACTCAATCAAGTTACCTTTTTTCACTCAATTTCTTTCCCTGTCATACTGGATTAATAAAGACACCCACATCGAAAGGTTTCTCTGAGATAAAATTTATACACTTAGCAGAGTGTCCAACACATAGAATGTTCTAAATAAATCATAGCTGCTGTTACGTGTTAAAATACTCACGTGCACATATGACACGTTGCGATGAGCACGGTGATAGAACAGAACAGACAGGAAAAGGCAGGCTTTTCAGACAAAAGGATCAGTTTGGTCCTCTTGGCCTCATCCCTTATTTTCTGTTGAGTAAACTGTTAACCCCCTTTGAGCCTTAGTTTCCACATCAGTAAAAATACTTAGAAAGGAACTCTTTGCAGACAAAAAACAAGAGCATCCCCCTGCTTGTAGGACCTCACGTACTCCACAAATGTTACGTCCTTCTTTCTCCCAAGTAGTGTGG
Organism: Equus caballus; assembly: GCF_041296265.1. Lineage (NCBI taxonomy): Eukaryota > Metazoa > Chordata > Mammalia > Perissodactyla > Equidae > Equus > Equus caballus. Next base: position 100,463,206 of record NC_091691.1, read on the forward strand.
TAGAGAGGTATTATGTTGGTTATATAACAGCATAGCTGCCCCACTAGCAGAAATCAACATTCAACACATTTTAATCATTTGCCTTGTTTATTAAAACTCCAAACATCCTTCAAATATTGAGCTCTGCATAGGTAGTTTGCCTCATTCATCTTTTGGATTATAGTTTAAATACCCAAAGTGATGTTTCACATGTCTGTAAAGTTGTATCTATTTGTATCAATATGTGTGTGTGTTTATAATATAAAAATGAAAAGACCTCAATTGGCCTGAAATAATTTTATTCTTGAGAGATTCTGGAGATATAATTTGGGGAAGATTGGTTTCAAAAGAGTTTATAAAAACTCTGAGGGGTACTTCTATTCCCCCATAATCTCTCTCTTTCTCTCTCTCTGCTCACATATTAACACTCACACACACACACACATATATGTATCCAGTTGATGTCCCTAATAGTATCTTTAAGGAAGAAGCTTTGAAAACGAGAGCAAACATTGAAGATCCCAAGCCACACAAGGGAACACCTCGGATTGCTGTCCTGAGGGGCTGGGTGCAGCTCGGGAAGCTGAGCCGAACGAGCCTCCCTTCTTGCACACAGCAGAATATGTCTCAAGTGATCTTCTCTGTCCTTATCTTTGATTTTGTTTCTGGATTTTGATGAAAAAAAAGGAGTGAATGAACATTTAACTTACCTGTTCATGCTTACCTTCTCTTATCCAGAAAATTTTAGGATCTATCCTTAAAGAAGTGTCACAAAAGACATCAGATTATCATTAACAACTTGAAAGGATTTTCAGTCTTTCTTTTTTTGAAAAGAATTCATTTTAAGGAGATTAATTGTGATGACAAGAAAGGAAGTAGAAAGGATAAAGGGAGGGGACAAAATGAAAATATATGCTTCTACTTTTATTTTTTTAAATATATGCAGTTTTATTTAATACATAATTATAAATACTTCATCAAGTCTAGACATAGAATAGTCCAGTCCAGAAGCCAAAGCCAAACCAATGACAAAAATTCCCTTGCCATCTTTGTCTTTAGTAGATTGCTTTTGAAGACCAAATACTGATCATAGCACAGGAAGATATGGTCCTGAGATGCACCATCTCCTTGTGGAACCGATGCTCTGGAGAAGCATGTGATTGCATCAACTTTCCAAGAGCTTGCTTGTGCAAGGCAGGTTTAACCATCCAGTTCGAAACCAGACATAGTGGTAGTTTATGCAATTCTTGCAAAACTGGTGTCCAGATAAGGCTGGCTTAGGAGGTTCTGAATTAAACCCAAGCTCTGCCACACAGTGTTACAGAAAAGACAGGATGACATGGCATGGCATGGGCACCAGGACTTGGACCGGACAGTTGGTGCAAAGCAACTAGTTCAGTCACTGCAACGTTAACAATAAATGGTGCTCTGCAAATTGGAACTTGAGAAACAAGTGAATTTATGATTCAATTGACTGTCCTTTTCTTTTATAGAATCAGTATATGTTCAAATTTAACCAATATTTATTTAGGGACTGTGCTGTAGTAGGCACTGAACCAGAAACGGGAATATGATAATAGATAAAGAGTATTCGGTTCCACTGCAGCCTCTGACTACAGGACGAAGTGATCTGTAGGTGGTCCTTCTACATTCACTTAGGTTTGCATGTTGAGTGTCTAGAACTTTCTGTGTGCCTCTCTGGCTTGGTCTCCCTCATTAACCTATCTTTTTTTTTCTGTCTTTTTGTCTCCACGTCTGTGGAGTTCAGGGCCAATTGTACAGTTTTATGGAAAAGTCCCCAAGACTACCTGACTTCTGACACTGACGACAAGTTTGGGGCCCCAAAAGCACCCTCAGTTTTGAGAATTCTCTAGAAGGACTTGCAGAGCTCAGAGAAAGCTGCTATACTCACGGTTACAGTTTATTCCAGTGAGAGCCTGAGACTGACATCAGCTAAGGAGAGAAGCCCATGGGACAGATTCCAAGGAAGTCCCAAACGTGGAGCTTCCATTGCCTTCTCCCCCTGGAGTCAAGTTACACCACTCTCCCAGCATTGATGTGTGACCACAGGCGTGGAGCATCGTCACCGAGCAAGGAAGCTTGCCCAAGCCCTTGTGTTCAAAGTTTGTACTGGGGCCCCATTATGTAGGCATGATTGGTTACTGGCTAAATGCCATGAGGCTAAGCACAGTCTCCAGGTAATTGATACCGTGTGTCCTAAAGACAAAGATTACCTCCCAGGAGCTGGGGCAAAGTTAACTTCTTCACTACACAATGTGCATTGCCACTAACTGAGAGGCCACGTACACCTCCACAACAGCAAACCCACCGTCCAGCAAAGCTGCATGACGTGAAGTCAGTCTCATCTGAGTTTGTCCCATGTTGTCTCTTAATAACTGTGTGATTTGGGGTTAGCTACTTAACTTCTCAGAGCCTCATTTTTTCACATTGATTGGCAAGGTACCTGGCATATCATAATGCTCAAAAGTAGTCACCATTGCTCCTAAAAATGCTCTATTTCCTCTGTCCTCCACTAACCACTTGTCTATCCTGGCCTGCATTTCAGCCATTCCTTTCTCCACTCAGCAAATACTCCTGGAGCATCTCGCATGAGCTAGCCCCTGTGTCAAGTGACTGATATTTAAAGAAAAGACAGTCTCTGCCCCCAAGGGGCTTGTAGTCTGGTGGACAGAGAGAGACTGTAAACAAACTAATGAGCACCTCTGACAAATGCAGTAACAGACGTTTGTACAAGGGCTTCATTTGTAAAGTCTCGGAAGGCTTCAATGGGAAGGAACCACTTGAATTAGACTAAAGGAAAAGCATTTTGTGAGATGGGGAAAATGGTGTGGGCAAGGAGAAAAGCCTGTGGGCAGAGAGTGGAAGATGCACACACTCTCGGTCATGCAGGTAGCCTGGATGCCTGTGTTCCCCCAAAACATGTGTGTGGAAGCCCTAATCCCCAGTGGGATGATGTTTGGAGGAGGGGCCTCTGGGAGGTCCTTAGGCTTATATGAGGTCATGAGCACAGAGCCCCCATGATGAGATTAGTGCCTTCATAAGAAGAGGGAGAACCCTTCCTGCCTCCCCTGTGTGAGGACACAAAGGGAAGGCAGCGTCTGCACGCCAGGAAGAGCGTCTCATGAGGAGCCAAACCTGCCAGCACCTTGAGCTTGGACTCCCAGCCTCCACTACTGTGAGAAGAAACGTCTGCTGTTTGAACAGCCCATCTACGGTGTCCTGTTAGAGCAGCCCCGAGCTGACTGAGACATAGGGGAGATAAAATTATCTCAACAGTGAAGAGTAAAATAAAACAGACCGAGAACCTCTGTTCTAAGCTACGAGAAACACTTAGAAACTTTTAAACAGAGGAGTTGTAAGTCCTCCAACCATGGGGTCAGCCACAGACAGGGGCCAGGGCAGGAGCCTAAATGGGTCTGACATGGGCCTCAACCAGGCCAAGGGGGAGGCATGCAGGTGATGGGAAGGACACAAGAGATGGAAGAAGGAAGAACTCTGTGACGAGTGCATTTGGCTGGTGAAGGAGGTGAGAGATTTCCAGCAGCACAATTCATCATGTGACTTTCTCTGTGTGTAGAAGAGGATAATATGTGGATGGAAAAGAACCAAGGGCGGGGGCTGGGGGCGCAGGGAGATGTGTGCAGCAGTTAGGAACTTCACAGAGAGCCTGGGTTCAATCCTAGCTCTGGTGCTGACCCTCAGTGTGACAGCAGTGACCCCGTGCACCTGTTCATCCCAAGAGCCACCCCTCAAGGGGAGTAGGTAAGTGTGCTTCTCCCTTCCTGGCTGGCTGAGAGGGAGGCTTAGAGAGTTCAGAGTGAAAAGGTCAGCACTCTGTTCCGTCCACGCTGACCATCTTGGCAGCGAGTGCTCTTTGCTCCCTTAGGTGATGCACTTCCCTGACGCCCTGGGGAGACCGGGCTGGCTTCCCCTCCTCTTAGAGCCAAGTCAGATACACAGTACTTCCCTAAGAGCCTTGTTTCAGTGGGGTGACCCTGGTGAGGGGAGGGAGCTGTATGTGCCTGTGACATTGTGATTTATAATGAGAATATATGTTTGGTCTTCAAACCACACCTGAGTTTCTGCTGACGAGGTGACTTTGGAGAGCCCCTAACGGTGGGACTGGTTGCCAGAAGCAGGATTAGGGGCTGGAGATTCAGCCCAGACAGCAATGGCTAAGGATTTAATCAATCACACCTACGTAATGAAGCCTCCCTAAAACCCCAAGGACGGGGTTCGGAGAGCTTCCAGGTTGGTGACTGCGTGGAGGTGCTGCGAGGGTGGTGCATTTAGAGAGCACAGAAGCTCCGAGCCTCTTTCCACGTGTCTCGCTCTGTGTCCTTTTCACCTGGCTTTTCCTCTGTGTCCTCTATAATATCCTTTGTGGTAAATTGGTAAAGGGAAAAAATGTTTTTTTGAGTTCTGTGAGCCGTTCTAGCAAATCAGTGGAACTCCAGGAGGTGGTGCGGGGACCTCTGACTTACAGCTGATTGGTCGAAGCACAGGACACAGCCCGGGCTCACGAGTGGTTTCTGGAGTGGGGGGCAGTCTTGTGGGACCCAGCCCTTCACCTCTGGGATCTGACACCATCACTCAGGCTGAGTGGGAAACTCAATGCCCCTTTTCTACGGCCTTTGCGAAGTTCTTTTTTACAGACTGTCCTTCTACTCTGACAAAGCTGCTGTGCCTAACAGGCAAAGCTAAGAAGGTTGCTTTACCCCCCAAACCCCTTCCAGCTCTTTCAAACCTTAAGGCTTTTCAACGTCTCACCACTGGTACTTCTCCTTCCTTTCAAGACACCTCGACCCAGCAGAGGTAGAAATGATCACTATTTCAGGAGTGGAATCTACAGGAAGTCACAAAAGATACAGACATAATTTCAGTGCGTTTACATTTTAAAATTACACATCTTTACTCCTTTCAGAAAACATCTCAATACACTCAACTTATTTTAAGAAAAGCTACAAAAGTATTTTACAAACTTAACAATCAAGGGTAACTCCTCCTAATACTTCGTAATCAAATATACCTTCTTTGAATTCCCAACTTATTTTATTCCATTCCTATCAGGGAATCATTTTAGTTCCTACTTGGTAATCACTTGCACTTTCGTCAAGAAAAGTTTTTTGTTGTTATCTCTCTTCGTGGAAACATATGGCTGATGGTGGGAAATTTATTATTTCCTGATTTGAAAAACAAAGCTATGACGTCAACGCACCTCTGAATAGGATCCGTAGACTGAACTCCTGTTCATTACGAGTGGCTGAATCGGAGGAGGACCACGACTCGCGGGAGTTAAGCATATATTAAAAGCCACAAGTGGGGAACCGGGACATGTGCAGCAGATGGCCCCGCACACAGAGCCACCATGAAAGGCTATTCAAAACAATTAACTCCTATTCACGCTAAGCAGAAATAAACAATCGCCCATTCAAGAGGGAATTAGTTCCACTATCTTTATCCAAGTCATCAAAACAAACTTCTCCACGTTGGGGTGCCTCGGAGGAGTACCTTAGCAGCGCAGCGCCACAAAACGTGGAGTTGTTTTGTCTGCGTCTGTAACCCAAGCCAGAGATAACTTGACATTTGCATTACTAATTGCCCTCTTCCAAAACGTGTTGACACTTGGGTTGCTTCTGAATAGACCTCTAAGTGGCTCTCCAGTCTTGAGAAGGGTCCATCTCACCAACGGCAAACAAGAGCGCCTGTCCCTGAGCAGGCTTCCGCTTGCGTGCTCCGGGACACAGACAGAAAGTCCCCTCAAAACACTTGACAGATGAAGGATCTGTACAAAGGAATCACGGGCTGCTCCTCACTCCCTCCTCTTTTTCCACTCTGGGTTTGCCGCCCCTGGGGATACGGAAGCTGTGGTTGGGGGGCGCCCGTGGACCTGCAGCCCTGCCGGAGGTGCCCAATCCAGGGAGCCCACGTGTCTCCCGTCCCCTTTACTGGACGCCTTGCCTTATCCCTCCCCTGCAGAGGGAATGGTGTAGTCCCCCTAAGTCTCCTTGTTAATGAAATGCTGTGACTGACTGTATGGTTGCTCTGCTTCGTCTCGGTGCCCCCTAAAAGCCTCACCTTTGAACTTCAGAACATGTAGATGAGGTTGGTAAATACAAATCAGTGGTACAATTAAATGTTTGGCTTTATATAGCTCTCTTCTTTAGAGTTCTTTGCTCAGAAACAAGGATTTTCTGTCTGTAGCAACCAGGATCATGAATTTGAAAAATTGCGGTGTACAGAGGAAGGGTAGAGGGTGTGAGGATTACAACAGGCAGGGAGCCACCTCAGGGTCACGGCTGAAATACACGCTCAAGTAGCAACCGCGTTAGGCATCCTCCAGACCGTTAGACTCGCTGTGCCACTGATGGGGTTGGGGTGACAAGGACCCCATAATCTACCCCAAACAGCCTTTCGCCGCCGAAGCCAACGCCTGAGCAAGTGTCTCTGACTTCATTTGTTTTCTAGGCCTGTTTCATAATCTGTATTTTTGCTCTGCTTAATGCATTCTTTGCCGCAGTTGCCAGATATCCAGTGGCGACAGAATGAATAAGAGGATGGCAGGGACAAACCCGGCATTAAATGGCAATCATTAAGGAAGCGCACTTCCAAGTTAGGCAGGGCCTACCCCGGCTATCCTCCCTGCCCCTCACGAAGAGGCAACTTCCCTTCCCCACCGGCCTCCCTCCAAATTCTCTCTCTAAATCCTGCGTGTCCACAAATCTCGGCTTGAATTCGACATCTGCAAAAAGGCTTTCCGTCCGGACCCCTCCCCTGGATCTCGGCGTCGAAGAGCGGGACACATCTACTGGAGCCCTCGCAGGGGCGCCTGGCCATCCATCCACTTCTGCCTTTCACAGCCCAAGTGGAGGCTCCTTGCGAGAGGACCACTGGGCTTCAGCCCCCAGAACCTAGAACTTCTGCATTAATTAGGCACTCAATGAATGTTCGGAATAAGGGAATCTCTGGGGCTTCTCTCCTTCCAGTTTGGCACCAGAAGATTTCCCTTGTTTTTGTTTCCATTTTCTGTGTCTTGAAGATGAAGTGACAGTTGCTCCCTCACAGACTGAAATAAACTGAAATATATATCCCTCCAAAACACTTTTTCAAATGCTCAGGCTGTAGAAGATTTACTGTATAAAATGACAAATAAGTATCATGCAAATCATTTAGAAACCTTCCTGATGATTTGGTGAAGTTAAAAAGTGCTAAGTCACTGTCATTTCAGTGTATTTGTGTATTCATTTTCTGTTTCATTGAGTGGAAAAACTTGCTTTAATTCTGGGACAGAGGAGACTCACTGTCTTGATCAGACTCATTCTAATGAAATCAGCCTGGATGTAACCATCTCCTCCACTGACATTATCATTACCTCTTGTGAGGGAATGCGACGGAGCTCAAAAGAATTTCTTTTAAAAAATCAAGAAATAGGTGCAGTAATTTTAGATATGAAATCAAAGTAGGCAAAGAAAACAACTTACCTCAACGGACGTGATCAGGGCTAAACAATGGTCCTTGACATCAGTTTTGGAAAGAGTTCACAGTCTGAAGAAGTTGATTTCTAATTAGACGTGAATTATACTGTTTTCTATATTATGTTTAATTAAAGAATGAGCAAATAGTTGTGACAACTGGCAAGATGGTTATTTTGTACCATCTCGGGCTCAGCTACAGCTACAAAAGGGGCATGCAATCAGCAATTGTCTTTAAAAAGAGCACTTAGTATAAAATGATTAGTTTCATCAATTTAGACCTATTTTCTTAAACAAATAGAAGTACTAGAATAGCTTTGTCTGTTCAGATTGGGAGACCCTTTTCTAACTGGAAAGGAGGGCTATTTAGATACCATGCGTTCTTCTTAAGAGGGCAAATCGCTTCATTTCACAGGATTAACATTTATCACATTTACCACGGCACTGGGGAAGTTTCTAGTCTCTTGCCAGATACTGAATCACCTAGTTTTAGTGTCCTACTAGATAGAAACCTTACATATTATGCATTTTAATTAAAATATTATTTTTTAACATCCTAATTCTTTATTATTCAAAAGAAAATTGCATTTGTAAAATCATGATCAATGATTTAATATAGTTGGAAAAATATTTGTGTTAATATAAATAAAGAAAATTTAACCTATAACGGACGGGAAGGAAGCAGGCTAGCAAACTCATCTCCACTTGAAGTAGCAATGATGCACACACACACATATACAGTATATATACACATATAAAGGCACACATCCACATGTGAGCTTTTTGCATGTTTGGGTATATATAAGTGAATGTTTCTTTTTAAAACCAACTTCTGACAATCAGGGTAAGTATAAATAATTTGAAAATCACCATGCTCTGCATAAATTGTACAATTTCATAGGTTTGTATGCTGTGTATAAAGAGTTACACACACACGCAATCATCATATTTAGAGTGCAGAGGAAAGAAGACCCCAGGAAGAAGCAGATCTAGTGCTTTGGATAATATTGTGAGAAATAAATGCTGACAATATCAGGAGATAATATTTGCACTTAAAGTCAAGTAATGTAGAGAAAAAATCTCTCAATTTCAAATAAAATTAAACATTGTAATATGTCATTTTTAAAAATGTAGACCAACCTAACAAAGACAGGGTCATGAAACGTATTGCTAAAATCACTGGATTTTGTATCACGTTATTCAGTCTATTTTCGTCCATGCAGAGGCTTCTGGGTTATGCAAATATGTATATACCTATGGTAGACTCATTTCAGATGGTCTAGAGAAGAACACAAAGAGTTTAGACGGACTCTGTGACGTAAAACCAAATACCTTCCTAGAGTCAAGAGAAACTTAAAATCATCCTGCTTAAATACTATTGTGAAGCTAATATTAATTACGTTTTCTTAGATCAGGTATTTTACTGTATCTTGTTTTATCATCATAATAATATATCTAAAAATGGTTAAGGATAATCTAATTTGTTGGTTTGTTGCATTAGCAAGGTATTCATATCCAGCAATCTGCAATGTACAGAGGCTGCTACATTACACTCTTTTAATGAACAGAGCCTGTGTTCTTATCGGTACATTTTGCATTATGATGGAAGACATTGATTAAGTCGTGCTTAATGGATTATCAGATATTATCTTCTGTGCAATTCGTAAAGAATTAGGTTAATAATTTTCCAATCTTAAGGTCCAGAAAATTTGGTTTCTTTAATAGGGCATGATTTATTACTTGCACTATGATTAGTTGGATATAGAGTGTGGGAATTAAATTTAGGAAGGTTGTTTGGCCATCTAGGAAAGAACAAACACACACACAATGAACATAACCAAGGGCAAATATTTCCCAGTCAGTATTTTATCAGTATAAAATAAATGCATTTAAAGCAAAATGGCAATCAGCTAAATTTAGAGAAAAAGAATACGGCTAAAAACCCTCAGGTGATGAATGCAAATCTGTGAGGATTTCAAAACAGCTTATTAAATGCATCTAAGGGAATGATAAATATAATTAAAAAAAGACACAGGCTTCTTAGTGGATAGTTTAGTAGAATCAACTAATCCAACACGTTTTACAAAAGAAAAAGAAATCAAAAAGCCCATCAGAGGAAAAATTTGTCACACTAGGCAAGGTGGTATTTCTTTTCATCAAGACACTTTTTTTTTTTAAAGATTTTATTTTTTCCCCTTTTTCTCCCCAAAGCCCCCCGGTACATAGCTGTATGTTCTTTGTTGTGGGTCCTTCTAGTTGTGGCATGTGGGACGCTGCCTCAGCGTGGTCTGATGAGCAGTGCCATGTCCGCGCCCAGGATTCAAACCAACGAAACACTGGGCCGCCTGCAGCGGAGCGCGCGAAATTAACCACTCGGCCACAGGGCCGGCCCCAAGACACTTTTTAATACGTGTAGAGAAACTTGGAATCTTAAAAATAGGAAGTATAGTGAATCTCTCAGGTCTGCAAAGATTTCAATCCACGTTTAATATCAGTTGCTTTTTTCCCAAATATTTTCTTTACCCCTTAATTCTATGGCATTACTTCTAAAATTACCTCCTATTCATTACTTTTGTAAAATATAAGAAATATCTTAAAAATGCATAGCATTTTTTATCCCGTAATTCTTTTTAACTACATAACTCATTAAGTTTACTCTGAGCCCACTCTTCAAACTGCGCACACAACCATTCACATTGGAATATCATCGAATACAAGAAAATATAGCATTGGCCATGCTAAATATAACCAATCTGAGATTAATCATATAAGTTACATACCCTGAATACACCTGGATAAAAATTAAAAATTCATTTGACGAGATCAGAATCTCAATGTCCAAATGGCTGGCCTTGTAGAGATTAATCATTTGGACAATTAAATGTTTTACTTTTCACCTGCATGTTTCTCCCTAGGTTAATTATAATTATAGCATAAGACACATTAAGTGAACTGCAAGTTTTTGTGTATGTAAACATAATTTTGGGTTGAAATTATTATTCTAATTAGGATGAATTGTTTGTAGCCATAGCAGAACACAAAACGGAATGCACAGTGAATTTCTCAGACACCCAGATGCAGGCCCTCAGTGATCTAAATGGCCTTCTCCTCCAGGTGGTCAAAATTCGCCAACTCCCACAAAAGCAAGTACAGCATAGACCATCCTAGTGGAGAGGATGCTGAATTTAGCCAAAAACTAAAACGTAGTGGATTACGAAAGGAAAATTTCCTGAAGGTGATTTTTTTTGACACTTAAGTTTCCCATGAGAGTGAAAACCAGTTTTGTTGAAGCCCACATATAAATCTCCAATGTGTTTTTTGGGTGTTTCACGTTTGTATTAGAGCATTTATTTAAAAAAAAAAAACAGAAAAAAGCAAGCTTCCCCTTGAAAGTGTGATTACCGCCAACAATCGATTCCGCTCTAAACACCTGAAACCGTATACGAAATGACAGCTGCGTTTGGGTGAATACATCAAATATACAGAAATATATAAAACTTAATCATGTCATTTATCGTGTGGCTGTTAAGCTGCAAATTGCATTGGAAAACATGTTAAAGAAAAAAATAAGGGAGTCACCTCAACAATCCGCCCTCATAGCTCTCTTACATTAAACTGGAAACTGATTCCCCACCAGCGTGAAATGAGTTAGATCTGGCTGGTCACCAGGACTCGAATGTCACTGGGTCCTCACCCATGGCTCACGCAGGGCTGGCGTCGCCTCAGTCACAGATCACGGGGGTGTTCTAGAGCTGAGACCCAGAACTGTCTCCGTCAGTTCAGCGTAAACTGCACCTGTAGCCCCAAGATACAGGCAGGTCGCCTGCAGGCATCATTAGGGAGCAAAAGAGAGCCCGGTGGACAACGACCCCTGGTTTAGCGGGATGGGGCAATGCTGAGGACACCTCCCCAGTATGGAATAGACATTCCTGGGTCACTTGCTTCTCTTGCCAGAATTCTGAGACTTGCCAGTAGAGTAACAGACAAGCTCACCGTGTTCCCACATTAGAGTGTTGGGTTCACTGAATGTGGTTACCACTCACCTGTGTTGAAACACAAGATACTCGTTTAATAGCTTCCGATTCTTATATTTATTTGAATCTCCTTCTCAGGCCAAGAACATCCCAGCATATATGTCACCACTTCCGTAGCCACTCCCAGTTTCTAGGATCCCCATCCAAGCAAGAGCACAGGCTGCTGGGAGGAAGCAAGCACTGCCACATTTTATCTCGTCTTAGATTGTGCTTCCATCTCCCATCCAGGCACAGGGAAGGTCATCTATCAGTGCGGGCTGCGTAGGAAGCCACTGTCTACACTGGACGTTTTTCACCATGTTTTTGATTTCTGGACAATCGGGGAAGAGCAGAGAGCTGCATCTCTTTATTTGGAAATAAAAATGTAGGACATATTTGTAAAATGACTTTCAAAGACTCTACTCTGGTAGTCAGATATATTTTCTGGGTTTGTACACCAAACCTGGCCCAACATTTAAGGCCCATAAGGTTAAATCCAAGATTTTTTTTTTAGTTAAGTATAAATTTGATGATTACTGACTTCCTAATGCCAGGATGCAATGAAGACACATCCATCTCGATTTGTATTTGTTATATAATCACTGGCATTTACTGAAGTCTTCTGATATGCCAGGCACTGTTTTAATGCTTTGCACGTAGTAAATCATTTCACTCCCATGTGAACACTATGAGATGGATAGTGCTTCTTTCTGCCTTTAGCTGAGGAAATAAGAACCAGTGAAGTTAAGAGACTTGTCCAGTGTCTTACAAATAACTGTGCAGCCAGGACATGGGCCAATCGCCCTCATTCTACATGGCTTCTCAGGTTACAAACCCCAGGTATGGGGAGTCTACTCCCCGAAGCACCTGTGCGCCCCTTTGGGAAGTCTATGCATCACGTGGAGCCAGATGCTTTTCCTGGGAAACAGACGATCAAGTCAGCACACTGAAATCTTTCGCGGTAGAAAGTATTGATTGGGTCAAACTAGATTTGTGTATCTGAGCTTTTGAGGTATCACTGGGCTTCACAGTGAGAACCACGGGACGACACTGCTTTCACAAACGCCCGGCCCCCTCAGAAATGCTTTGCCCTGGAGGACCTGTCAAGCAAGGATGTAAGAAGTGCTCCTGGCAGTCGCCCAGAGAGGGTTCCATGGGGGACCTTCCTTTGTATTTCTGGAACAAGTCAGGAACGTTGAGTGCTTCTGGGGTTCTCCTCTGAACCAACTGCTAGGACTTGACCAATTGCATCCACCAGCACCGTGTCTTGGGGCAGACAGTAGGGAACAAAAAAATCCCCCACGAGGGCTGCAAACACAAACAGCGCCCAGCGTGCAGAGATTGCCTTGGCGTGCGGGTCATTGGTGATTTCATTTGTAAGTAATGTTTTGATTGTCACAGATTATATGTTGCTCTCCTCCCCTGACATTTGTTGTACAGCGGGATTGATTTTTGTGCTCCAGTATGAAAAGGTCACTTTGATCAATGCAGTGTAATTGGCACTAAATTAGGATCATATCAGGTTATTTTGCTATTTAATGATGAAATATTAAAGAAAAGCCCGGTCAGATTGCAAGCACTCACATGCACTTTAAACCTGCTGTGATGACGCTTGATTTTGTAAGAAAAATGGAGAGAAAAACAACTCAAGTGCCGAAAATGACTGTGCTGCATTGGAAGGGCGGCCTGGGATTATATTTTCGTTTGAGATAGGCTGAAAGCCCCAGATACAGAGCAGGAGACCCGGCAGTCAGTCCTGCTCTGCTGCACAGAGAGAAGCCTTATAAGGAAGCCTATTGACGATGGCGCTCATTACGTGCTAGTTAGAAATGCGAAGGCTTTTCACTCTGCATATAGTAATTATGTTTAAAAACATTCATGTGCCCTGCATCCACTTATTAGACAAACCTCAGCTTTTGAAAATCTGCAGCTTGGTTATGGCCCCCCAAGTTCAAATGCTGTTCTGCTTCTGGAGGGTGTTTCAAGGCCCTTGCCTGCTTTTTCAGGTTTGCACCTAAAGTAATTATAAGCATCATAAGGAGCATTAAATACTGTGTGTTATTTTCTCCATTGTAAATAGACGCATTCCCCCGTTATTCTGAAACGTGTTGAGCAAGAAAAAGCTGCATAAGATTATACTTCTAAATGCAGCTAATGTTGCAGGAAATTTGCTGGGCGCTTTGCTGCCCTTAAGCATATTGTCTGGCTGCTGCATGAACTTAAACGGCTACTCAAAGATGTTAACCTTTTTAACAGCTAGAAATACGGTACCGCAAATATTGATAAAATAATTCAGGGTGTTGTGTGATAGGGAAGGAGGGGGGCAGCAGCAATGGCAAGACTCTGCCACAGTGGGTGACCTGCAGCAGAGCGAGCACCAGGAGCCCACGACCTTGGTGCTGAAGGCCACCGTCCCTTTCCAAGGAGATTTGGAGCAGGAGTTCTGGACGTCCCTCCTGGGCTCGAAGACACAGAAGAATGACATTGTAAAGAGAATGTTTCATAGCGGCATCTGAACTGTGTGAGCTCCTTTTCTCCAGAAATGAAAATGCCAGCAATCATTTGGGGTCAGGAAGACAGTTTGTTTGTATTAATGTCTGTTGTAGGTTGAATTGTGTCCCCCCGTGTTAAAGTCCTAACTCCTAGTACCTATGAATGTGGCTTTATTTAGAAGTAGGGTCTTTGAAGACATCACTAAGTTAAGATGAGGTCTTACGGGGTTAGGGTGGGCCCTGACCCAATGACTGCGGTTCTCATAAGAGAAAGAACAGGGAGATTTGGACAGAGGACCAGAGTAGACACGGGGAGGAGGCCACGTGAGGACAGACACAGAGATTGGGGTGATACCGCCACAAGCCAGGAAGTGCCAGAGATCTCCGCCAACACCAGATACTTAGAGAGGCAGGAAGCATCCTCCTGTAGGGCCCTCAGAGGGAGTGTGGCCCCGCCCATGCCGTGATGGTGGACCTCCGACCTCCAGAACTGGGAATCAGTTCCTCTTGTTTTAAGGCATCCAATTTGTGGAACTTTGTTATGGCAGCCCTGGAAACTAATACAATATTATATTTTAGCTGAAAAGGACCAGTGCTATTACATTTCACCCAAAACCAATCATCTGAAAGCCATCCCAGGGGTAGGCCTTGTGGCCCGAGTGGTTAAGTTTGTGAGCTCCTCTTCGGCGGTCCAGGGTTGGCAGGTTCAGATCCAGGCGTGGATCTGGCACTGCTCATCAGGCCATGCTAAGGCAGCATCCCACATAGCACAACCAGAGGCACTCACAACTGGAATATATAACTACGTACTGAGGCAGTGTCCCACATAGCAGAGCAAAAAGGACCTACAGCTAGACTGTGCAGCTATGTACCGGGGAGCTTCAGGGAGAGGAAGAAAGATAAAGCCACCCCATTTGTTTTGTCGGTTATGTTTGGTTGCTATTTACATTCATAGGGGTTTAATGGGAAGCATCCTTGAAATGTGCTGGTCCAAGGACACTACAGTCCCTTGTGGTGATCTTCAGAATTCTCTGCATGACTCAGTCATTCACCATTTGGCACATATTTATTGAATATCTACTATGTGCCAGGTGTCACACTTGTGCTGGAACTGGAACAGTGAATAGCAAACAGTCCTTTGCAAGTTTGCGTGGAAGCACACAAGTAAAATGTTAACTTAAATATAATGTGATATGTGCCTGATGGGAACAAAGTTTTGGGGCACGCTATACTCTTTAGAACCAAGGATGGCCTTTAGCTGGAAGTGAGAACACTCTGAATGCTGGAGAAGACCCCAGAGCCAAGAGAAGTCTCCATGCACATGTGTGTGCAAGCACACCCAGAAATGTGCGCTCATGGGGAGAGTGGGGCTGGGTCGGATCTGAGCAAGTGAAGTCAAGGGAATGCACAGAGGAACTGGGCTCTGGAAGCCTGGAAGAAGGAGAGATGCACCTTGAGCTTCAAGTCAAGCACAGCTGGAAGTTGGCAGGGCAGTCACGGTTAGGACTGAGCAAAGAGAGAAGTCAGTTCAATGTGCAGATCCTGAGGGCTGTGTGTGTCGGGCTAAGGGACTTGGCTTTGTGTTGAACAGAGAGCCCCTGAAGCTTTCAAACATAGTTCAGACATGGCCAATGAATACTTAGAACAATCCTCTGATTTCAGGTTGGGGAATAGATGGCAGTGGAAGGAGGCAGACAAGGGTGAGCCAGGTCAGATCATGGGCTGGAACAGGTCAATGAAAGGAAGTGTGTGTGATGGTTACTTATGTGTCAGCTTGGCGATGGTTCCCGGGGGTTTGGTCAAGCACCTGTGTAGATGTCACCATGAAGATAACTTTTAGATATGATTAACATTTGAATCAACAGACTTTGAGTAAAGCTGATTATCCTCCATAATGTGGTGGACCTCATCTAGCCATCAGAAGGCCTTAAGAGCAAAGATTGAGTTTCCCCGAGAAGAGGGGATTCTGCTTCTGGACAACCTTCCAGTCTGAGCTGCAACATCTCCTCTTCCCTGGGTCTCCAGTCTGCTGGTCTACCCTGTGATCACAGATTTGTCCACCCCTACAGTCTTGTGAGCCAATTCCTTAAAATCTCTCTCTCTCTCTCTATACACATGTAATGTGTATATGTGTATATAGATGTAAATAAATATAAATTTATATTATGTAAATTGTTTATTTTTGTACATTTGGAAGAATATATATATATATATCTATACTTCCTTTTGGTTCTGCTTCTCTGGAGAACCCTGGCTGATACAGTGTGCAAAGCCATGAGCAGATTCATGAAAGAAGGAGAAATGGAAGTGGCTCTGACCGGGAGGCTCAGAGCCAAACCGTGTTGGAGGCAGCTCAGTTCTCCAGAATAGGGAATGTGTGGAGTGAAGGTTTGGGGAGAAGACACTGAGTTTGGCCATGAGCAGTTTGTGCTATGATCCCACAAGACGTCCAAATAGAGGTGCCCAAGAAGAGGCAGCTGGCAGTGAAAGAAGCTATAGGCAAGGCCAGGGCTGACTTGTCACTTGCTCCCAAGGAACCCTCTGGATTTAAAGAAAAGAAATCCACAGAGAAGTCAACCGAGTTGGATCTACTCAGAGAAAATCTTTGGAATCCAAACGCAGAGTGCGAGCTGAGCTAACAGGGATGTGGAGATGGGGACCTCAGCCCCTGCCCATGGCAGTCACAGGCCCTGGTCCTGATTCTTTTGGGGCACCTGAGGCTTTCCTCTGTGGGTGTGTTTTTCCTCCTTTCTCACTGCCTGTGGCTTCCTCATAAATCGGGGATTTGGCTTGATAACCTGTGTTAGGGGATGGTTGGTGCTCTATAAATAGTCCAAAAATATCTACGGTCTCAAAGACGATTGAATTTATTTTTTTCATTCTTCTAACAGAAAGAAGCAAGTGTTCTTGGTCGAGAGCAGCTCGTACTGACTCATTCAAAGACCCAGGCTGCTTCCCTCTGTGCCATCAGCCCCTGGTGCCTTGTGGGCCTTATTTAAGGTGGTGGATGGGGAGAGAGGGTGAAAAGGGCAAACCTATTCTTAAAGCCTTGGCCCTAAAGGTGACGAGCATCATTTTTGCTCACATTGCCCTGGAGAGACATAGTCACATGAACCCACCTGCATGTGGTAAATCAGCTCCTGGCTGAGCTGACCCTTCCGAAGACAATTCAATACTGCGGATGGGTATGTGCATCTCCAAGGATGCCAGCTGTCTCCAGAACCGGAGATGCCAGCTTTACTTCTGGCCCATCCTGCTGTGTGTTTGAAAGGAAATTCTTGGCAAAGAATGAAAGAGTAAGAGGGAGAGAGGAAGAGAGAGGGGTGGGTGGGGTTAACTGGCTAATGTGTAGACTGCTGGGTTAGCTCAGATTTTGAACTCTGATCAAACTGCTATGAAGAGTGGCTGAGGCCACAAACTACAGGCAACAGAGTATGCCTTTGGGGCAATTCTCAGAGAAGGGGCTGTGTCGGGAGGTGAGAATCAACATGTGTTTTAACTGAGTTCCCCCAAAGGCAGCATCTAGGAAAAGAAGTTGGGTGAAGACAGTTTGACAGGGAGCTGATCCCAGGAACAGAAGTGGAGAGAGGGATGTGAGGAGGGAGGAAAAGCCAACTCTGGGCGCTCTATTGATGCTGCCATAGAAACAGCGCTGCACCCACACAAAGTTGTCCACCTGAGGGAGAGGAGCTGGAGCCTTTAGCCACCTGTTTCTGCACCTGTTGTTTGAGGGTCACCTCTGGAGGTGTTGATGCTCCTACACGTGGGCTGAGCAGGCCTCACAGCTTTGGAGGAGGCCCTGAGGCTGAAGAGGAAAGGGAGGTGAGCACTGAACCAGGCACGTTAACAAAGAGCGGGTGATGAGTTATGGGAACAGCCACATCCATGTCTGGAATCAGAGGTTGGGAGAGGATGGATGCTTGGTGACAGCATTGTCAACCACATGGACTTCTCGCATCACATCTGCCTGTGCCCCACCCTGGTGTCCTTGCAGGTGACTTAGTGGGAGAAGCCATGACCTGTTGCTGCAATTGGTTTCAAGGTCCTAGTCCCATTTTTCACTCCCCTGTCCACCCTCCATTTAAATCTCCCTTGTCCTTGAACAGCACCTCAGCAGGTCTACCTTGCTTTATTGCTGGCGTGACTGGACTTTCATCTTTGGAGGATCTGAGCTTTCCGTCGCCTTACCCTAGTCAGGCGTTGGTTGCTGCAACTGCATTTACCATTATTACTGAGATGGAAGAACCAGGAGGTGCACCATGTGTCCCGTGCATCTCCATATACACGTACACCTCTGCTCTGGGTGTGCAGCAGCAATCCTGACTCCTTGTGATAACCAGGTTGGATTATCCTGGCTCTGTAAGACACTTCTATACAGGAATGAAATTTCTATACAATACATTTCACAGGATAGCTAGCCTGCCAGCCCACCAGCACAGGGACCACACAGGGACAGGTGGCGAGTTCGTGGGATCCTTCTTTGTTCCCTGGTGGAAGTATCTTCCCTCTTCCAACAAGACTCAAACCCAGCTGAGCCTCAGGCTGCACAGATCTCCTGGTGAGGTCACTGGGAGAGATGGGGAACAGGGCATTTCTACTTCCACCTCTGTGTGTTCTCACTACTGTGGAATTCTATATAATGCCATTGGTTCCAATGGAATTCGTATCTTGGAGAACAGCTTCCAGAAAGCCCCTGTTGTCTGGAGTTGGCCACTTCTCTGAGCACTTATCAGGTTGCGCCCAGCTCTTACAGGCTTGCTATATCTGGGTGATACCGCATGTGGTAGGCCCAAGAGGGGACATGTTCTTGCACTCTTGTTACAACCCCTTCAATATCCAACAGGCCCCTTGCTCTGAGGTGCAGTTATTCAGAGTCCCATGTTAGTCAGTTAGGAACTCCACACATCCTGGCATAGGGTTGCTGACATCGACAGTGCAGACAGGGGAGGCAAACCTATATAAGATGTAGGTACAGATTCCAGTAGGGATTAACACAATCTTTCTCCAGAGAGAAAGGGGTGTAACGTCATTAACTTCAACCTAATGACGATGGTCTCCTTGGGCCACAGTGATGGGCCAGCATTAGTCTCTGTAGCTACCCCATTAGACAGATACCAGGAAACTGGATATAAGAGGAAGCCCAGGCTGTTGGACTCCACAGAGCCTCCAACACACGCCCCCATTCCAGGGGCCATTGGCAAGCTCAGAGCAGCAGCCGGCTGAGATGCAAAGGCCAGTCGTGCTGTTCACCTACTGTCTGGATGGTTCCTCTATGGTGCCTTCCTTCAGCTGACACAGATATGAGACCCCAGAGTCTGCATGCTTTCTTCCCACTCCCACAGCCCACCACTCTGCTCCTTGCCCAGAACTTTGCATCTCTTCTTATTTCATCTGTTCAGCCTGATCCAAATATGCCATTTCCAATGGCTAGGGATTGCTGTGATGTCTTTGGAATTGGTGGATCTGACGACACTTAGCTTATGATGGTAACTCTGGGCTCCTATTGCCCATCGCATGACCAGACCCCTCTGTCTTTACCAGCAGGTCCCAGTAGGATGTCAGGAGCTTTTTATGAAAGAGCAAACAGTTCAGGGCCTTAGGGTCTACAGCATGACTCTCCAATCAGGGCTCGCCAGAGACCCATCCAGCGCATGGTCATCGTAATAGACCTGGCACCTTGTATGTTCCAGCGCACAGG
Source organism: Equus caballus (assembly GCF_041296265.1). Lineage (NCBI taxonomy): Eukaryota > Metazoa > Chordata > Mammalia > Perissodactyla > Equidae > Equus > Equus caballus. The sequence continues at coordinate 100,482,881 of NC_091691.1, forward strand.
ATCTGTGTGGCAAGAGGGCTCGCACCACAGTCGACGGAAACCCATGTAAAACTCTGTGACCCACGTGTCTACATGCTATCCTTGTCCTTGCTCTTATTCTCATCCAATCCATATTTTCCCTGCAGCACATATTTTTTTCTATTTTATTGAATTGTTGACATTCTGAACCACCTGCTTGATTTGTACAGTGTGACATGTTCTAAGGAAATGTGAATTCCCCAAGGCCAGAGGTGCTCCAACTTAGGCTTAGTGGCCACTTGGTGGGGATTTTGCAGAGGGTGTCTGGGCATTGAATGGATTTGCACTAGGTCACTCTTCCTGCCCAAATGTGCTGTGACCAAGACACCATCTGAGTTCTCTAACATCTTCCAGGTTTGTGAGGAGATAAAAGAGGAGGCGAGGGGGTCAGGGAGCCACGTCCAGGGACTAGAAGTGCTCAACATGAGAGTAAGGGAGTGAGATTGCAGAACAGGCCCACACTTGGCTTTGGGAAAGAACGCACTGGGTCAGCAGCGATTTCTTCGTTTGCCTGAGTTGTGTTTCAGGTTCATTCTCCTGCCCCTCATCCTGAATTTTTTCTTCAGTTTGGGCTCCAAGCCCTTTCCAGAAGCTAAATCTTCCCCTTTTTTTGTGAGGAAGATTGTTGCTGAGCTAACATCTGTGCTAATCTTCCTCTACTTTATGTGGGATGCTGCCACAGAGTGGCTTAATGAGCAATGCTAGGTCCATACCTGGGATCCAATCCTGTGAATCCAGGGCAGCCAAAGCGGAGCACGTGAACTTAACCACTACGCCACAGGGCTGGCCCCATGAAGCTAAATCTTACGAAGAATTCAGATGAGCAGAGAGATTCCAGCAGGAGCATTGTGGTGAAGCAGAGTGAGAGCCTAGATTCCTTTTCACTGAGCAGCCGCATCCCACTCCCAGCCTTCAGTGGCCCCAAGACACCAAGAAATCCTACAACTGCGTGAGACACAGAAAACCACCTGCATTAAGGTCTGTGACTCCCCAACAAGCAATGGTATGTATCTCTGGAGCTAACAGTTGTGCGTCATCTTTTTACAATGAAATGTTCACACGATAAGGGTCAATGACATGATGTGACTCACCAACCAAGAATGGGATTTCTCCACTGCTTATGTGCAAAGTACCCCCCAGAGGGCTTAAAGCCCCAAGCCTGACACTGACATGCCTCAGTGTCTATGGTTCCAATCCCCACATCCACATGGCATGACACCAGGAGGCGCGCAGGTGGAGAACCGTTGTTGTACATTGGCCTAGAGAGCAACGATTCCACTTAATCACTCAGGGCCACTAGTCTGATGTCCAGATGATGCCCCTTGACTAAGCTGGCATCTCTGTTTTGGACTCACGCAGATTCAGCTGCCCCTGCTCTGCTGTCCGCCCATGAGGTGGGGGAAGCTCCTTTGATCTCATATGGTGCTAGGCTGTGTGGTGAGTCCTGGGGGATCCCTGAAAGCACGGATGTGCCTAGAAACCAGTCTCCATCAGCGACTAGCTGTGCAACCTTGGCTCGACTTCTTCACAAGTATAGAGCTTAGTTTCACTTGCCAATATAGAAGTGAGCACAGCACATGAACTTAACCACTCTGCCAGTGAGCACAACTTGAAAGGGTGGAGGGCATAGTGCCTGGCACATAGTGAGTCCTCAGGAATGCTGGTTTCCTTCTCTCTTCCTTACAGAAGTTTTCATCTGCATCAACTCTTCTTTGCTCTGGCCAGAAGATGAGGGTGGTCCTGCCAGTGATAAACTCATTACATAATCCTATGGGTTCTAGGGGTTCATGAATTTATGGCAGGGAATCCTTACATTTCACAATATTTCTTTTCTCCAGTTTCCTAGGGATGGTAGACTTATCTTGCCACAGCTGGGAGTAGCGAAGTCAGTAACAGCTGCACACAGGCACAGCCCTCCCCAGTTGACCAGCAATGACTGGAGGGCATGGTCCACCCATTCTATTCATTCAGTGCTTTATCCCTGTCCCTCTACCCATGGGCTGTCCACCCAAGCATTCAAACAGCCAGCTCTCTTTGTCATGACGGAGGATGGTAGCCAGCTGTTCCCTGGGCTCCCCAGACCCTGGAGGGTAGGGGCGTTTGTGTATAACTTCATGGAATTCAGTACTTCCACGCCCCTCCCACCAGACCCTGTCCTTACTTTTGCATGATGGAGAGCCATTTCATTGACTCTTCTTTATGAAACAGCTGGCTTTTAGAAACTGTCTGTGATAACTTCATATACCGACAACCTTTGAGCTAGAAAATACTGGTAACCTTTGAGATCCACCTAAGAAATTAGGATTCCTGCACATTCTTATCCTCAAAGCCTCACTCAGGTGAATTTAGTAAATAAATGAAATTCATAAACAAAAGAATAAGTTGTTTTTTGGGAGTTCCAATCTAGTGTCAACTCTTTCCTCAGTGAATTCTCTTGAGGTGTGAAGGGGCAGTGACTGTGGGCTCTGCTGTATGGTCTTTCCCTGGCTCAACCTTGCTCTTCTCTGTAGTCAACAGCTTCACAGGTTACTGGCATTTTCCTGTCTCCTCCTCTGTAATGAGCTTGGAATCCTCACATCAGAACAGCTGGTCTCCAAGAGGACCGAGCTCTGGTCCTCCAAACTGTGTTCCTCCATGCTAGTGTCCACTCTTCCAGCGTCTTGGCCGTGTACACATCCTGCAAAGCTGGCACTTCTATCCTCAGATCCTGGCATTGCAAAGAGATTTGGAGACCTTTTATAGTGGAAAATACATTTGCTCTAAAACTGTTGGTGTATATCCAGAGTATTAGAATTCCTTATTTGTAGCTTTTCCAAGCGTCTTCAAAATTGAAGCAGAAAAGCGAAGGGAATGAGCAAATGTACCCTTTGATGTCAGTGGGCAGAAAGTACAAAATAAATGCACTTTTATAATTGTGGTTATATAAGACGTCTTCTGATATCTCTTACTATTAAAGTTGACTCATAGCGTGTTGTAAACAAATTAGAAACAAACAGGCAGTTTCCAAAGTGGAAATTCTGTTTATCTACTTTATAGCCCATGCGATTCTTAGGTTTTTGACTTTTTAATACACAGACACGCACAAAGTATTTAGAAAAATTGTATGGTTTCACTCATCCAGAATGTGAGGCTACAAAAACTAGAGTCAACTGGTGATAATTTGGTATTGGAAATAAAACATTTGTGGAAAAATGTTGCATTTTTTGAATTGAATTAATTTACTTTTATAGAAAAAGTATAGTTGTATTAAGAATGTACTTCACAGACTTTTCTATATACTGCTTTATTATTTAGTTCCATGGTTTGTACTTACACACTTAAACAATATCTATTTCAGTCACTTAAAAGACATTTTAATTATATACTAAAGTACAAACAGACACATTGATCATGTGGAAATCAGCCTATCTACATGAAAATGGATAGCTGGCCCTAGCCCAGTTTGGAAAGATCATTTATGATCACTGGAAACTTCTTTGAAAAGAAGATATTAGTGATTCACATGTTGCTACTTCTGACTTTTCATAAGAAGAAGCAAGCTGATGGCAATACATGGGGTCATTTCTACATGTGGAATTACCCTTCCTATTCCAAAACTTTAAAAAATGTTATTTTTTCTTATGACGAAAGACATATATATAATTTGAAAAATAAAATAAAATTATGCAAATTATTTTAAAATTAAATAATATAAAATAGCACAAGAAATAACGCAAACATATTCCATAACTCACGTCTCAAATATAACCACTATTCCTGTTCTGGTGTAAAATTATTTAATATATTTTCATCTTATACCACATATTACTTGGTTCTTTTACTTTTTAAAATGATTTTATTTTTATTAAGATATACGTAATTGCAAAATAGCTCTGCAAGGATTGTTATCAACACAGCAGGATCCTGACGATGCCCTTCCTCCCGGTGTCCCATTCCCTGGAGGCAACCGCTTTGAACTCTTTCAGCGAATCATTTTCTTATCTAACTTCAGGTCTCCAAACAGAATCGTTCCACAGGTCCACCTTGGCTCTCCTGTTCTGGCATCACTATTACACCAGCCCCTGTGGAGCAGGAGGACTTAGCTTTCGTTTAGAACCCTCTTCCCATAAACTTTCCCTTTCTCTTCTTCTAACCAGAATTACAACCTAATTTTATTTTGTTTATTTATTGTGGTAACATTGGTTTATAACATTATATAAATTTCAGGGGAACATCATTGTATTTCGATTTTTGTGTAGGTCACATCACTTTCACCACCCACACAAATGTGCCTAATCACCCTTTCCCCCTCCTCCCTCCCCGCTTCTTCTCTCGTAACCACCCATCCAATCTCTTTCTCTGTGTGTTTGTTTGTTGTTGTTTTTATCTTCTAATATGAGTGAGACCATATGGTATTTGACCTTCTCCATCTGACTTATTTCGCATAGCATCATACCCTCAAGGTCCATCCACATTGTCATAAATGGCCAGATTGCATCCTTTATTATGGTGAAGTAGTGTTCCATTGTGTATATACCACATCTTCATTATCCATTCATGCCTTGATGGGCACCTATGTTGCTTCCAGGTCTTGGCTATTATGAACAATGCTGTGATGAACATAGCAGTGCATGTATCTTTACACATTCATGTTTTCATGTTCTTTGGATAAATACCCAGCAGTGGACATACGGTAGCTGGATCATATGGTAGATCTATTCTAATTTTTCAAAGAAGCTCCATACTGTTTTCCATAGTGACTGCACCAGTTTGCACTCCCACCAGCAGTGTATTAGAGTTCCCTTTCCTCCACATCCTCTCCAACACTTGTTATATCTTGTCTTGTTAATTATAGCCATTCTGATGGGAGTGAGGTGATACCTCATAGTTTTGATTTGCATCTCGCTGATAGTTAATGATGTTGAACATCTTTTCATGTGCCTGTTGGACATCTGTGTATCTTCTGTGGAGAAATGTCTGTTCAGATCTTTTGCCTATTTTTAACTGGGTTGTTAGTATTTTTGTTGTTGACATGTATGAGCTCTTTATATATTTTGGATATTAACCCCTTATCAGATATATCATTTACAAATATCTTCTCCCAATTGTAAGGCTGTCTTTTCATTTTATTGATGGTTTCCTTTTCCTTGCAGAAGCTTTTTAGTTTGATGTAGTCCCATTATGTATTTTTTCTATTGTTTCCCTAGCATGGTCAGACATGGTAGTTGAAAATATGCTGCTAAGGCTGAGCTCGAAGAGCATACTACCTATGCTTTCTTCTAGAAAACTGGTTTCAGGTCTTTAATCCATTTTGAGTTAATTTTTGGGTATGGTGTAAGATAATGGTCTACTTTCATTCTTTTGCCTGCGGCTGTCCAGTTTTCTCAACACCATTTATTGAAAAGACTTCCCTTTGTCCACTGTATGTTCTTGGTTCCCTTGTCAAATATTAGCTGTCCATACATGTGTGGGTTTATTTCTGAGCTCTCAAATCTTTCCATTGATCCCTGCATCTGTCTTTGTGCCAGTACCATGCTGTTTTGATTACTGTAGCTTTGTAGTATATTTTGAAATCAGGGAGTGTGATACCTCCAGCTTTGTTCTTTTTTCTCACAATTCCATTGGGAATTCATGGTCTTTCGTTGTTCCATATAAATTTTAGGATTTTTTTCCATTTCTGTGAAAAATGTCATTGGAACTTTGAGAGGGATTGCATTGAATCTGTAGATGGCTTTAGGAAGTAGAGACATTTTGCTATGTTAGTTCTTCCAATCCAAGAGCACAGAATATCTTTCCATTTCTGTGTCTTCTTCAATTTCTTTCAACAACATCTTATAGTTTTCACTTTAAAGCTTTCACTTCTTCAGTTAAGCTTATTCCTAGGTATTTTATTATTTTTGTTGCAATAGGAAATGGGATTGCATTCTTAATTTCTCTTTCTTTACTTTGTTCTTAGTGTATAGAAACACAACTAATTTTTGTATGTTGATTCTGTACACTGCCACTTTATTGTATTCATTTATTATTTCCAAGAGTTTTTTGGTAGATTTAGGGTTTTCTATATATAAAATCACACCATCTGCTAATAATGACAATTTCACTTTTCCTTTCCAAAATTTGGATCCTTTTTATTTCTTTTTCTTGCCTGATTGCTCTGGCTAGGACTTATAATACTATGTTAAATAAGAGTGGTGACAGTGTGCATCCTTATCTGGTTCCTGTTCTTAGATAGTTTTCAGTTTTTCCCCATTGAGAATGATATTAACTGTGGGTTTGTCATATATTGCCTCTATTATGTTGAGGTACTTTCCTTCTGTACCCATTTTATTTGTAATTTTCATATAAATGGATGCTGTATCTTGTTTAATGCTTTCTCTGCATCTATTGAGATGATCATGTGATTTTTATTCTTCATTTTGTTAATGTGGTGTATCACATTGATTGATTTGTGGATATTGGACCATCCCTGCATCCTTGGAATAAATCCCACTTGATCATGGAGCATGATCTTTTTAATATATTCCTGTATTAGATTTGCCAGTATTTCATTGAGGATTTTTGCACTGATGTTGATCAGTGCTTTTGGCCTGTAATTTTCTTTTTTTGTTTTGTCCTTGTCTGGTTTGGGTGTCATGGTAGTTTTGGCTTCATAGAATGAGTTAGGAAACTTCCCCTTCCTAATTTTTTGGAAGAGTTTGAGAAGACTAGGTGTTAAGTCTTCTTTGAATGTTTGGTAGAATTCACTAGGGAAGCCGTCTGGTCTTGGACTTTTATTTTTTGTGAGGTTTTTGATTGCTGTTTCAATCTCCTCACTGTTGATTGGTCTATTCTTCTCTATTTCTTCTTGATTCAGTTTTGGAAGGTTGTGTGATTCTAAGAATTTATCCATTTCTTCTAGATTACTCATTTTGTTGGTGTATAGCTTTTCACAGTATTCTCTTATAATCTTTTGTGTTTCTGAGGTGTCCATTGTAATTTCTCCTCTTTTGTTTCTGATTTTATTTATTTGAGCCTTCTCTCTTTTTTTCTTGGTGAGTCTAGCTAAAGGTTTGTCAATTTCGTTTCTCTTTTCAAAGAACCAACTCTTAGTTTCATTGATTTTTCTCTATTGCTATTTTAGTCTCTATTTCATTTTTCTGCTCTGGTTTTTATTATTTCTTTCCTTCTCCTGATTTTGAGCCTTGTTTCTTCCTCTTTTTCCAGTTCCTTTAGGTGTACTGTTAGATTGTTTATTTGAGATTTTCCTTATTAGTTGAAGTAGGCCAGTATTGCTATAAACTTCCCACTTAGAACCACTTTTCCTGTATTCTATAAATTTTGGCATGTCGCATTTTCATCTTCATTTGTCTCCAGGTGCTTCTGGCTTTCTCCTTTGAGTCCTTCATTGACCCATTTGTTCTTCAGTACCATTTTATTTAATCTCCACGTATTTGCTGCTTTTCAGATTTTCTTCCTGTAGTTGATTTCTAGTATCATACTGTTGTGGTCAGAAAAGACACATTGTATTCTTTCAATCCTCTTAAATTTATTGAGACTTGTTTTGTGGCCTAATATGTCATCTATCCTGGAGAATGGTCCATGTGCATTTGAAAAGAATGTGTCTTCTGCAGTTTTTGGATGGAATGTTCTGTATATATCTACTAAGTCCATCTAGTCTAATGTGTCATTTAAGGCCAATGTTTCTTTAATTGATCTTCTATTTGGATGATCTATCCATTGGTGTAAGTGAAGTGTTAAAATCTCCTACTATTATTGTGCTGCCATCTATTTCCCTTTTTGTGTCTGTTAACAATTTCTTTATATATTTAGGTGCTCCTATGTTGGGTGCATAGTTACTTACAAGTGCTATATCCTCTTGTTTCATTGTTCCCTTTATCACTACATAGTGCCCTGTTGTTGCAGTTTTTGTTTTAAAGTCTATTTTGTCTCATATAAGTATAGCTACCCAAGCTTTCTTTTCATTGTCATGTTCACAGAGTATCTTTTCCCATCCCTTCACTCTCAGTTTGTGAGTGTCTTTAGGTCTGAAGTGTGTCTCTTGTGTGCAGCATATATTTGGGTCTTGTTTTTTTATCCAGTTGGCCACCTTATGCTTTTTGATTGGAGCATTTAGTCCATGGACATTTAAAGCAGCTATTGATAAGCATGTACTTATTGCCATTTTGTTAATTTTTTTCTGGATGTTTTAGTAATTCTCCTGTTCCTTTCTTCTTCTCTTGCTCTCTTCCTTTGCTGTTTGGTGGCTTTCTTTAGTAATATGTTTTATTTCATTTCTCCTAATTTTTTGGTATTGATTATACATTTCTGGTTTGTGATTACCATGAGTTTCATATACAATAACCTATGTATATAGCAGTCAGTATTAAGTTGATGGTCCCTTTAGTTTGACTTCGTGCTAAAAGCTCCACTCTTTTACTCCCCTCCTCCCTCATTTTAGGTTTTTGATATCATATTTGACCTCTTTTTTGTGCATTTGTATCTGTTATCCTCTTAACATAGAAATAGATAATTTTAGTACTTTTGTCTTTTGACCTTTATATTAGGTTCATAAGCAATTGATATGCTACTTTTACTGTATTTTTGCCTTTACCTGTGATTTTATTGGGGTTTTTTTTGGATAATTTTCTTATTCTTATTTGTGGTCTTCTCTTTTCCGCTTAAGTCCTTTTAGCATTTCTTGTAAGGCTGTTTTCTTGGTGATAAATTCCTTTAGTTTCTGCTTGTCTGGGAAACTCTTTATCTCTCCTTCCATTCTGATTGATAACCTTGCTGGGTAGAGAAATTTTTCCTTTCAGCACTTTAAATATATTGTGCCACTCTCTTCTAGCCTGTAAAGTTTCTGCTGAGAAGTCAGCTGATAGCCTTGTGTGGTTTCTTTTGTATGTAACTTGTCTTTTGTATGTACCTTGTTGCCTTTCTCTTGCAGCTTTTAGTATTCTTTATTTATCTTTAATTTTGGACATTTTAATTATAATGTTTCTTGGTATGTGCCTCTTTGGGTTTATCTTGTTTGGTGTTCTCTGTGCTTCCTGCACCTGGATGTTTGTTTTCTCCCTTAGATTAGGAAAGTTTTCAGCTATTATTTCCTCAAGTAGATTTTCTGCCCCTTTGCCTCTCTCTTCTCCTTCTGAGACACCTATAATATGAATGTTAGTGTGCTTGATGTTGTCCCAGAGGTCCTTTGGACTGTCCTCATTCTTTTTAATTCTTTTTTCTTTTATCTGTTCATCTTGGGTGATTTCCTCTGGTCTTTTTCCAGCTCACTGATCCTTTCTTCTGCATCATCTACTCTGCAATTGAGTCCCTCTAGTGAATTTTTCATTTCCAGTATTATATTCTTCAATTCTGATTGGTTCTTCTTTTTTTTTTTCCTGCTTTACCTCCCCAAACCCCCCCATACATAGTTGTATATCTTAGTTGCAGGCCCTTCTAGTTGTGGGATGTGGGATGTCACCTTAACGTGGCCTGACAAGCAGTGCCATGTAGGCCCCCAGGATCCGAACCCTGGGCTGCCACAGTGGAGTGTGCGAACTTAACCACTCGGCCATGGAGCCAGCCCCTGATTGGTTCTTCTTTATATTTTCAATTCTTTGTTGAAATTCTCACTGAGTTCAACCATTCTTCTCCCAAGATCAGTGAGCATCCTTACAATTATTAGTTTTTACTCTTTGTCAAGTAGACTGTTTATTTTTGCTCCATTTAGTTCCTTTTTTAGGGTTTTGTCCTGTTCCCTTACTTGAAATGTCTCCTTATTTTGCCTCTTTCTCTGGGCTTATATCTATGTATTAGGTGGGTCAGCTACATCTCCTGATCTTGGAGAGCTGGCCTTATGTAAGAGATGCCTTATGAGGCTCAGCAGTGTGATTCCCTCTCATCACCAGTTACAATGTTCCAGTAGTGTCCCCTGTGTGGGCTATGTTTGTCCTTCTTTTGTGGCAGCATTGCTCTTACTGCAGGTACCCGGGGAGGCTAGGCTGTTCCTCTGACCAGCTGGTTGTAATGCTCAGCTGCTTGTGGCTGCTATGGACCCTTCAGTCACTTTATCAGGGGTGGGGTGCCCCAGCACAGTTGGCTGCAAGGTCTAATAGCACATCCTTGGTTCAGCTTTCTGTTAAGTGAGTAGGCCCCCAGCATGGTTGGTTGCTAGGCTCAGAGGCTCACAATTGCTGTAGGTCTCTGGCCTGCAAGGCTGTTGTCAGCTCTCAGTAGTGCAGTGGGGTGGGGCCATCCCCAGGTGTGGCAGTACACAATTGTTTCAGGCTTTTGAAAGGTGGAGTCCATCCCCTAAGTGACTGTTTAAGAAGCACAAGTCTGCTGCAGCTGACAAGCCCCACCACCCATAGGGCCACACACTGTCAACACAGTCCTGCCTCAGGTGCACACCCTGACCCACTAAAGTGGACCCAGTCACCCTGCTGCAGAGGCCCCAGACACTCCACCAATGCCCCACACACTCCACCTGCTCCTCGCTCACACCCTGCGTCACAGAGGTGCACCCACTCGCCTGGCTTCAGAAGATCCAGGCACCCTGCCTATGTGGGCCTACCAGATATGCTAGGGTTTGCTGTTAGGTGGGGTAGTCCCTAGGGTGGGCTGCCTGCCCTGGCTGAGCTGCATTAATTCTGCACTCTAGTGGGTGGGGCACACCCCTACACTAACTGGCCAGGGGAAGAACTCCAATGGCGTCTGCCAGCATCTGGGTCAGCACGCTTATCCTAGGTCCCAGTAATGGCTGCTGCCAATGTCTCAGTCCCTGGAGAGGTCTCACCTCTCACAGAGACACACCCAGAACCTATCAGGTGAATCTCTTTCCATCAAAGGACTGTGCACCTTTCTTTCTGGTGATTTTAGGTTGCTTTTTGAAACTGGTGAATTTATGCATGGGCCTTTTAAGAACAGGCTTTTTTCCCCCTTACATGTGAAAACTTTCCTAGGGGTATTTCCCATTGTTGTTAATAGGCAGTCAAGCCAGATATTATGACACTTGTCCTGATTGTGCTGCGTCCAAAAGCTGCTTATTGTAGTAATGCTCCCCCGCTCATATCCCTCACTCCTCCAAGGAATGCTGCATACCTTGGGATTGCTTCCAGCCGGCTGTGAAGCACCATGCCTTCAAGGTGGCTTTTTTCTCTCCAGAAAGGGATTTCTGCCTCTTTCACTTCAGTCAGTACTGTCCCTTGTTGTGGGAGTTCTTTTTATCCTGTTTTCAGTTCTCTCTCAGGGGTAATTGTTCCCAGAGTAGTTGTAAATTTGTTGTGTTCATGGGAGGAGATGAGTCCAGAGTCCACCTATGCTGCCATATTGACACCATCTCCTGCAACCTAATCTTATATGGATATATTTTCAGTGCTTATAATAGTCTGGTAAATTATTACATGCAAAGGTAGTTTACAACTGAGCCATATATTACATTGAGCCATATAATAATATTTTCCCTTTTTACAAAACATTTTCCCCCCAAAATCACTAAATTAAAATAACAGACCAGAAATTCCAACTCTTTTTTTAAATTAACGATCCATAAAGTTAATATTTTTCTGGTGTACACTTCTGGGAGTTTAAACACATATATATGTTCATTTAACCAGTGGCAAAATCAGGACAGAGTAGTTCTATCACCCCAAATAATACCCTCTTGCTTTTCCCTTGTAGTCAAAGCCCCCTACTGATTTGTTCTCAGTCCCTAAAGTTTTCTTTTGTCAGAATGTCATAAAAATAGAATCATGAAGTACATCACTTCTGGCTCCTCTCATTTGGCACAATTCTTTCAAGATCCATCCATCTTTGTCTTATACATTGACAGTTCTTTTCTGGGTGGTGTTGCATTGTGTATCCTTTCCTCCATTTGAGGAAATTGGGTTGTTTCCACTTCTTGGCCATTATAAATATAGCTGCTGTAGACATTCGTTTGCAGGCTTTTTGTGTGAACATTTAGTTAAGGCAAATGCCTAGGAGCAGTATTACTGGGTCACATGGTGGGTACCTGTTTAATTTTGTGAGAAATGGACACCATTCTGCCTTTCCACCAGCAATGTCTGGGAGTTGCACTTCTCCATATCTTCACCAGTGCATGCAGTTCTCGAGTTGCAGGGCTCTGATATGCACTAGTTCAGTTATTGTTGTCTAACTAGATAACACCTGCTCCCAAACAGCATGGTCAAAATTCAGTTACCAAGGTCTAGTCATTGTGAGTAATCACATAAAGGACAAACTCTGCTCGTGGCTCATTGGTCCACACATCACTCCATAAACAACACACGTGCATCATGGTCAGTGACCACTCACATCACACCCTTAAAATCTGTTGGTGATTGGTCAGTGCTCACCTGTGACCAAGTTCATGCACAGACAGCAAAGTGTCTAGTTGCATCATCTGCCTGCCTGCTAGTGTTAAATTCATGTAACACTTTGCAAAATCAGCTGATGAAAAGGGAAACTGGCCAAAAGAGATACCTGTACAAAAAGAAAGAAGTGATAATGTTGGGAGTGAAATTTTAATCAAAGGTAAATGGTGTTATAGAAAATAAAGACTGACCATGAAAATGTCAGCTGTGCTGTCCTTGGAGAGGCTGCAGACATGCAGCCAGAGGAACTCAGGGACACAAAGTCACTGGTTGTGACTACAAATGAAGGTATCCCAGAGGAAGTGACACCAGCACAAGCTTCACACTAAACGAATATGGGAGCTACTTCACCACATTGAAAGGAAAGGATACAAAGTTGGAAGCTGGTCCAAACTGAGCAAGGAGCGTGACAGTCCACCTTGGCACAGAAAGGATGCTGGCTCTGCTTTGTAAGTTGTACAAAGAAAAGGCTGCAAGTACTGCTCCATTACTCTTGACAATTTTTTTCACAAGGAAGTAAAACATTTTAATTCCCAATGTTTTAAATTACAGTTTTACTATTATTTTAATATTAGTTTTACTATTATTTTAATTTTCCTGTGCATTTAATACCAAGAAGTAAGAGGGTTTTTTAATGTCATGATGAACGTGCTCAAAGGTCATGGAAGTATCTTAATTTTCCCATTGATTATTGAGGCTGCTCTGCATCTTTTCCACTTTCACAGTCCTTTTGTGCTCCTCTGCCACCAGGGAAAGCAAGAACTGACTGTACTTTGTATTGCCAGATTGGCTTTTTCTTTTTTAAAAATATATGCTATGCTAATCAATGTGCAGTAGTACCTCATGATAGTTTTATCTTTGCGTTTCCTTAATGGTTAAAATGATGAGCATCCTTCCTTGTGCTTATTTGTCATATGTGTACTTTATTTGCTGAAGCGTCTGTGCAAATCTTTAGCCCAATTTTTAATAGATTTTTTCTTACATTGAGTTTTGAGTGTTCTTTATGTTCTCTGGATATTCTGGGCATAAGTTCTTCATTAGATTTGTGGTTGTCAAGAACCTTGAAGACGTGAGAATTTAACCTACCAAGGAGCGAACAAGTTAACCTACCACCGTCTGGTGGAGACTGGCTGACTCAAAGATTGGAGATGAAGAACTGGTCCCAGGACACTGCGAGTTGCAGGAGCTTTGTGTTCTCACCTTCCCCTTGGCCCCACAGATCTCACAGGGGGACTCGGAGGGTCCAGGTAGAAGCTGTGCACACAGTGCTTTTGTGTCTGAGGGACTCGACCTTAGAAAACCAGAATGTTTACTAATGAACAGCATGGAAAACTGCCCTTTGCCCCAGAGACAGGCATCAGGTTGTTATGATCTAGATAATAAATAATAAAGACACAAAGGACTTTAAGTAGCAAATATACTCCCCCCTTTTCTTTTCAGTTTTCCACAGTGCCTAAAACCATTGTTACTAATATTATGAATTCCTGAGTCTCACATTACGAAAATATTAATTGAATGCCAATTATGTGATAGGTACTATTCTAAGAGTTATAGGAAATATAATAATGAAAAAATGAGGTCTTATATTTTGGTAGTGATAATACGGCACTGTAACACAAATTTTGTTGCAATAAACCCCAAACAATTTTCTAAGAATGAGTGAGGGCCTAGGCAAGTGTCCTCTGTCAGCCCATCCCCATGGAGTGGTTACCCATGCAAGCTACAGCTCAAGATGGTAGATCAGCAAGGCACGAGGGCACTTCTTTAATTAGCAACAATTCTGTGTTTTACCTGACAAAACAACCTTGAAATTTCTCTTTTCTAATCTTCATAAAATGCCTGATTATAAGAAATCACGTTTACAGAAGCTATTGTGAACATCACACATTTCGTTTATCCAAGAGCTTGGAAGGAGGCACTCACCCTAGCAGATCCTGAAACTTTATAAGAGTATCTTACATCATAACGGAGAGCTCACTATGACTCATTTCACCACACTCTCTACGCTATTTTTCCTGAAAACTGACCACGAACTTATGGAGTAATTATCATAATAACAATTTTATCAACAAGTAAAGTGAAGCTTAAGCAGTTAAATACCAATTCTAGGGTCTTAAATCTAAGAGGCAAACTGGGAGTTTCATGCTGACTCTCTGAATACATATTCTGCATTTTCAGCCACTCTGCTACACTTTGAAAACACATGATTTTCCTTGTATTTTTGAAAATCTTTTTTGTTATCTCTACTACTAAAAATAATTTATACACTTTACCCAAAAAAAAGCAGTACAATGCATATTTACATAAACAATCCACCACAGAGTTGACTCAAATGAACAAAGGGAAGTTAAAACATCAACATCTAAAAGAAAACATCCATTCTGGGAGCAGGAGATGACCCCGTCTCTTAGGCAAATCTCTTCTGGGCAGAAACAGCTAGGATGTAACTGATGTATAAGTAGGCATCATCCTGACTCCTCTTTCCCTCTTTCTGGATAATGAGATGAAAAGGCTGCAGGGGTACCACCCTAGGACCACTTGTCTCCACTGAAACTCCAAGAGCAAACCAGAATGCATAGACTGAGGAGCAGGAAGAGAGCAGGAGGATGCGCAGAACTGGGTGAACAAGGGGAAAGCTGAGGAGGAAATTAGTTTTATGCAGAACATAAAACGCATGCTTAGAAGAAGCAAAAAGCAATTCTATCTACATCAGAAGCAACACAAGTTATCTTTCCCTTATTTACTATTTTTAACTTTCTTCTGGAAGTACTGGCCAAGGCAATTCCTCAAGACAGAAGTACTGAGGGATAAATATTGACAAAGGAGAAAACAGTATCGTTAACAGAGAATCATCAAAAATTTTTTCAAAAATATATATGGAGGGAAAACTTTGTTACCAATTGGGAATCACAGCTGTGTGTAGATATATACACACCCACGTGCATATTTGCATACGTAGAAGTTTAATAGTGATGGAGATGGTTTCAAAACAAACGGGCATGAAATTAATTTGGTTATATATAAAAACAGATAAAAGAAAGAGAGAATACACTTATAATATCATGTAAATGTATATTACATAATTATGTTTATATAATATATACTATGTACAGTAATATGTAGGGAAGAAAACCCAACAAAGCCACCAGAAACAACTTTTATGTGAGAAAAGTGTAACACAATTTTGAGAGGCATAAAATAAATCTTGAATAAATAAAATAGTTTATTTGGGGCTGGAAAAGCTCAATATCAAAAGGACATCAGATGCCAACTATCACATACAAACTGATATATTTAATAGAATACCAATGAAAATTCCAACCCATTCACATGGGGTTAATGTGGAATTTTATGAAATTGTTTCTAAAATTTATCTGGAAGGAGAAGCACATTTGAATAACCAGGAAAAGTAGCAATCATCAACCATGAGAAGCTGTGTGGCTGACTTATGTGTCCATTTTCCTTCTTGTATCGGCCAGTCCTCGCAGAAAAGCCATCTGTGGGGCAGGTACAATTACCACGCCCACTTCAGAGACTGAGCAACAGAGATTGGCATTAACGTCCATTACAAAGTTTCAATAAGGAAAATAATGTGGCCACGTGGAGAAAACAATATCCTCAGATATGGGCTTAGCACAACAAGAAATTTATTAGGTGAAACAGACTCATCTCAGATCATCAGGAACAAAATATCGGTTAATAAATGAGGCTGTAAAAATTAAAGCTGGACCTCTGCACCGCCTTTCATACTAAAGTAGATTTAGTGTCAGCAAAGATTTCAGGGTAAACAGCACCGTGTGACCAGACATACTAGAAGCCTTAAATATTAATAAACAGGAGCCAACTCTCTAATTGCAGAGTATGCAAAATGCAAATTGTAGAGAATTCACAAAAGAAGAAATATGAATGGCCAATAATATGTGGAAAGCTATTCACTTCTCTGGTAATCAAATAACTACAAATAAAAATGACCTTGAAATTTATTTTGTCCTATGTCATCCTGGAGGACAAGACAAAAAAAAGTTGATAACCTCTCTCACGTGGGCCACAATGGGAATGAATCCAGAGAGACAGTTTCTGAATGATTTGACAAAACATATCAAAATGATCAAAATTTTAAAGAAGCTTATCTTTAACAGTCAAGTTTGATTCTGAGATATTTAAAGAGTCAGATGTGTCAAAAAAAGATATAAGCACAATAATGTTCATTACGACATTATTTATATTAGAGGAAATTGGAATCGATCTAAATGTTCATCAAAGGAAATCTGTTAAATAAATTAGAGAACATCCATACATTCAGCTATTAAAAAGAATGATGTAAATCCACATTCGCTGACTTGGAAAAATGTCGGTGAGCAAATGAAGCAGGTTGCAGAACGGCCTGCGGTGCACAGCCCCGTACACACACACGTGCGAGGGAGAGAGAGAAACTGAAAATAAAAACGCCCAGCTTTCGCCTTTAGCTTTTCACAGGTGTGAGGTTTGAGTCGTACCAGTTGGTTACTTTGATAAGATATTCTGCAGTCACTTTTTTGAGGCTGTTGGCCAGAGTCTGGTAATTTTGAGATAATTTTATCGTATTTCTTTATTTTGGTGATACTCCCTGCTTTCTCCTACTTAAAAAAATGCAATATTGTATTCCTGTTTAAAACCTATGAAAGCAACACAACATCTAGTGTGATTCATCTGAGGTGGGCATGGTCGTCAAAAACACAATCCAACTTTAAGTAAATACTATACTGACATGTTAATTATAATTTCAATACTGGTCTTGATTATTTATATAGAATTAAATACTTTCTTTTTATATAATCTGCTATTTTTCTGGTAGAATATTGAATTTGCATAATGTATTGATACAATTTGAAAAAGTTAAATGTGTTCTCTGTCGCAAATATTTTATTCGTTAGAGTGAAATGATAACCTGGAAATCAGCTCTTTACTGTGGCCCAAGGGTGAGAAATAAAAGCTTCTATAAGGTTCCTTCTTCTCTGTACTTGGTCTGCGTGTAGGGAGAGACAGTCGTGACGCATATTTATAGATTTGCTTGTGCAAACAGAGAAGCATGGCAGTCTCCTCATGCAGCAAATCTTATTTCCGATACAAATTTGAAAGTCTGTGAAGCATGACAATATTAACTCTAGGATCTATGACCTCCCATAAAACAAAAGGAGCGTGAGTGGTGGGTTAAAAGGATTCGAATGATGCCTTTGGACTCGAGCGTTCCCATAATGACTGGGGAAGATTTATATGCTCTCTCTAGGTATAATTAGACACCCACAAACCCATCTGACCCTGCTGGGGTGAAGAGCTCTTCTGCTTTTTGTTTCAGCAGATGAATCAATACTCACACGCTTTACCACTGTGGAGTGAAATTGAGGAAATGAAAATCGGATAATTTTGCTCCCTGTGCAGTCTAGACAGAGCAGAGCCCTGTTAGCCTTTGACAGCAAGATCTATTTCCAGTTTCTCAAAAGGCTACTGTCAATTTTGAAACTTCTCCTATTATTGATTTTCAGTTTTGTTAAAAAAAGATGCTTTATTAGGAATATTAGTCCCTGAGCCCATGTAAGCTCATATCTAGTTCACAAGGAGGAGAATATGGATTTTAATTTGGAGTCTGGGTGGGTTCAAATTGCAGACCCTTCTGTGCGATTACTGTGTGATCCCCAGTCACATTTTGGTGGTCAGCTGCCCTTTTACCTATTAAATGCGCAGGTCAAAATTTCCCTATGTATCACTATTGGTAGCCCATATTTAGCTAGTGATGAGTTCTTTGAATTGCTCTTTTCTCGTATAAATATTTTACAATCAGTTTTCTGACGTTTTATAAACGTATATTCTGTTTCACAACTCATTGTTGGCACTGGTGCTTGCAAGCTGTTAATTTTAGCATCCTCAAAACAGATGCATTTCATTGAAACGTATTGAATATTTCTTGAATACTAGGAAGCACTGCCAGGGTTCACTTCAGCACTAGCTGGGTGACAAACCAGCACCGTCCTTCTTATCCCAGAATTCTCCATTGTCTGTGAGTCCCACTGTGATTTCCCCATGCGATCCTGACCACTCCTTTTCCCATGATCCTTCTGGGCTTTCTGCACCCCCATCACCAGTACTTACCCCCTGTGTCGAAATGCTCTGTTTACCAGGTTCTGTGTCTTCCCTAAACTGTAAGGTCCTCGAGAGAAGAAGTGTTTTCATTCCTCCAAGTTGGTTGGTACAGAATCAGAACTCAACATCATTAATCAATGGTAAATCTATCTTTGGTCTCCATCGTATTATGAGGTATTCAGCTTAAAGAATATATGTGAGTTATTACTGAATCTCGTTTGTACTTTTTACTCCTGAGAAATAAAAGGTTGCAGGACCATGTGAATTTTGAGTAGCCTATTGGACGCTCGTCTTAGTCCGTTCAGGCTGCTGGAGCAGAACGCCACAGACTGGGCGGCTTATGGCCAACATTTCTCTCTGGCGGTCCTGGAGGTCGGAAATCCAAGATCCAGGTGCCGGCAGATGAGGGTCTGGGAAGGGCCTGCACCCTGGGTCATACACAGCCATCATCTTGCTGTATCTTCACAGGGCAGAGACGGGGAGCAGTTCTCTCATAACCTCTAAAAGGGCACTAATTACATTCGTGAGGGCTCCACCTTCATGACTTAATCTCCTCCAAATACCATCACATTGGGCATTACAATTTCAACCTATGCATTTTGGGGGGACACAAACATTCAGTCCATAGCAACATTGTTGAGAAGAATTGTGTGTTTGGTATAATTTTATATGTTGGCCTTTATGAGATAAAAACAGGATACTGACGATAACATTACTAATAAGGTGAACCCCTGAAAGCGTAAAGTGAGACCTTTCTTTTCTCCAATTCTTTCATTGTTATTTTTTTTTTTTGAGGAAGATTAGCCCTGAGCTAACATCTGCTCCCAATCCTCCTCTTTTTGCTGAGGAAGACTGGCCATGAGCTAACATCCCTGCCCATCTTCCTCTACTTTATATGTGGGACACCTGCCACAGCATGGCGTGCCAAGTGGTGCCACTGTCCGCACCCAGGATCCGAACCGGCGAACCCGGGGCCACCAAAGTGGAATGTGCGAACCTAACCACTGGACCACCAGGCTGGCCCCTCTTTCATTGTACTTTTTAATTAGTGGTAAAGTTGATGAGCAAATTCCCTAGGATCACAGAATCCCTTAGGAAAAAGTTTTATATAGAACATTGTGGATAAGTCTTGAGAAGAAGGATTTATGCAAACCATCGTCTGTTTCTTTCCTAAAGAGACACGACTTCAGTTTCTTCAGAAATTCATATGAAATACAGACACATTGGTACCTTAGAACCCTACTTCTTGCCGATGGGATTTGATACACTTGCAAATTAATAATAAAGCTGAAGAAGCACAGTGCCTTTCTGTCCAGAGGAACTAAAACTTCCCTCATTTTGTGCTGCATCACTCAATTGCAGGGCTGCAAAGATACCAACTTCTGGATGTTTTGAAAGATGGAGCAGAAATCTGTGTGTGGACTGTATGGATCATTTCCATTTGGATCTATTTGAAATCATAAGCGTGGTGTGACGCCTTCGCTAGAATGTGGTTACTGACAAGCTGTTGTGAATTTATGTTAATTATAAACCCTAAACCTTGCTCCTTTAATCACATCTATTTATTTACCTAATGTGGTGAAGATGCCTCCTCTGAGTCCGGAGGTGAACTGAAATCTAACCAATCCTTGTTTTGTTTTGTTTTCTAATTTTCCATGCTGCTGCCTGCAAGGACTCCCGACTCACGGTCAAATTATTTTATACACATTAGCGCTTAACAGGTTAAGTGCGCCCTCCCGATTGGCACATTCCGGTGGGTGGCCGGGGGTTTCTATCTGATTCAAGTTTTTGTTCCTCACCTGTAAACCACGAGGTTCCACCCGGACATGCTAAATTACTTGAGTGACATTTTTAATGTTTTCCCATTCCTCGTTTTACAAAATAAGGATATTCTTGCAATTTGTTTTTATTGTGCCTTTTTAAACATCAAAAGTTCCAATGAGCCCCACGGTTAAGAAGTCTATTTGCATGAGGGTCACATTCTTTCAGTAAATTGCTCTCTAGCAATTCGAAATGTGATTTTATTTTTGCTTTTGTCTCCCACAAGTTATTTCAGAATCAAAATTCCCTCTAATGGCAGGAGAAGGGGGTCATTGCGGGGACCCTGCATAAAGCAGATGAGACAACAGGAAGAAACTAACTCACTCTAACCAATCACTTTTAGAAAATGCACGATAAAATTTTCAAATTTGGGACCAGACACTTTTCCTGTATCATCTGAGGACCTAACAGAATTATAGATTCTCCTTTTTTCTGTCTTTGTGACCGCTCTTTTTCTTCCTCCCAAGGCACTGAAATAGCAGACTGGTAAATGCTTGGAAAATTCCATGCCAGTGAGAGCCAGGTTTTTAATTTAATTTAACTCTCATCCTCGCCTCTGAGTATTTCCCGACCACGGTTTCCAACACATGGATCCACACACAGCTCCCACCCAGTGATGGGTGACCACACTTGACAAGGGAAATAATGTGGGAGGTAGAAGGAGGAATTGACGGCCTCCGAGGGGGCTGGGTGGTTATCCCAACTGACCCACTAACAAATGCTGTTACCAGGACAAGTCATTCAACCTGCCTGGCCTTTTGTGAACTAAAGGATTTGACTAAACGTATTTCTCCTTCGTTGAGGGCTCCTCTTTGAGAATACATCACCCTTTTGCAGAAATGCCAGAAGACGTGAACTTTACTCATCTTGGACCAGGTCATCTTTGTGTGTGATGGGCAGCATTCCCATATTCTAAAAATGTCTTTAAGACAAGTTTCTGCAGGAAGTGCCTACCACGTGAGGATCCTAAATTCAACAAAAAATTAAAAGAAGTGCATGTAGGGCTCTCTCTTGAAAACAGGTTTGGATGTCAGTGACCTTGTTCAGTGATCCTCCTAAGGGCAGTGGCCGTGGTGGCCATGTTTAACCTGGACACTTTGTTGAAGCAACACATATATTAACATTTACAAATGAACTAACTTTCCTTTCAGATATTTTAAAGAAATTATTTTGGGGTAAATATGTGGTTTATAGTCCAAAGCATTGTTAAAGACAAACTACAACCGTATCATTTTCTTCATTCATGCTGATAGCCCCACTTTCATGAGTCCTGTAGAAGATGATTTATTGCAGTTGGTGGACAATCCTCACGTGGCCCAGGACCACGGCCAGTCAGCTCCTGCTTTCCAGCAGATGGGTGAAAGACCCAGAACATTCTTGGAGTAGATCTTGACACAACACACTATAATGGCTCAAATTATTGCATAAATAGCATGCACTTTATAATGTCCCTAATTATACAATTGCACAATAGTCCATAACAGCTCCTTATGGACTATGGAGTAAACAATATGCATTTCTAAAAGTCCATAATTATGTAATTATGTGATAGTCTATAATTAAGGACTATTGGGTAAATATATAATTGGGGAGTTTTAAAAATCCATTGTAAAGTACTTTTAAAAATGTGACTGCAATAAAGGAAGACAAAAAGAGACTCAACCCCCGAAAACCACGTTTGAATATTTTAGATTTTAGTGAATTTCACTAAATCTAAATCCAAGTAATTAATACTGGGAAAATGTTTCCCATCTCCTTCACAGCCTTTATCTTTGCGTCAGTCACAGCTTTTGGGAGCTCATACTTGGTACTGGTGTGACAGAAGCACAGTGATAAGAGTATGACACCAAAGTTTCCATCACGGCAGGAGAAATGGATGGAGCAAGGGTAACCACCACACCTTCCATCTGCCCGCTGACCAGCAGACAGCTCTCTGCCTTCAGGACTGTAAGAAGCTCTTATCCTGCCAGGGTTTCTCCCAGTCTTTACTAGTACCACACTCCGTGGCAATCTAGCTGAGGAATGAAGGAAAAGAGGAAAATGTCTAAGTATTCTGCAGGAATTACAAAAAGGCACTGGAATTGAATTTCTGAGCATGAGGGTATGTAAAAGCAAAGACTCGTCTCTTGTATTCCCCATCACACACCTCAAGCTGTGAATGGGAGAGGAAACCCCGAGATAGATATTTGAGAGGAAGCATGGAAGTTGTGAAATTCAACCAGTTTCTGTGGCTTCCCTTTAAATTCTCTAATCCTCGGTCCAATTTGTTCACAACCCCCTCAGCTAATCCTCTCTAGCCAAGTCTTCTTTTTTCCTGCTTTGTCCTTTTACTTGCCACAAACACCAAAATGGAGGGACAGGAGGAATCCCAGAGTCCTGCCCTGCTGAGCAGAGCATCTCAGCAGGAGTGCACACCCCGGGCCACGGTGCTGGGGAGCGTGAAATTCAGAGCACACGACCCAGAACAGTGTCTGTCAGGGACCATCCACCGAGCTGCACATGTGAAATCACAAAGTGGATAGTAAAGCATTAATTTTGTCTACCATATACATTTTTTTAAACTTTTCTGAAAATCTCCCATTCTTTTGGGCTCCTGCTGTCCTACCTGAAGTTGCACTAATTGTGACCTACTTACTTAATCACACCGATGTGCCCAGCTATACAAATAGCTTCTCAGCCAGACCCTGAGTACTAATTTTAGATGCTCTGCACTAGCAGTGCCCTATATGGCATGAAATTAGAACTCTGTGCTGCCCCAAATCCAGCTCCGCTAGAGGTGACCGAGGTAAAGTGTGGGGCGCCTCTCCAGGGGAGGGAGGTTGTCACAGGGGGGACAGGTAAATAAAAGCTAGATACTTAGCCAATGATTGTGAGGTCAGAAAACATACAAGCCAACGTTTCTCCTTATACGAAAGTTTAGGAAGTGCTCCTAAAACAGGCTGTGAAAATGAAGTAACCAAGAGATAATAAAAAAGGTTTGTGAAAAGAAAAATCACTGCAGATAGTGTCCAGTAAGCCTGCGTCTATCCGGCCCCTCAGTGTGCGCGGGAATCGCTGTGTGCACAGGGAAGGCGCCTGGTTCTTATTCAGCCTACTTGGGAAACTAGGAACCTGCACTGGAACAGGCACACGTCATCCTGATTCGACCACTGGATCCGCCAGAGTCATTGAACCGTAAGTGACGTTCCTGAGGACTTGTTAAAGGAAAAAGCGCAAAACCTGGAAATGGCAAGTTTGTGAAAGTCTGCTCATATTAAGAACTAGCTGCTTCTCATGCTCTTAGGAGGAATTAGTTAAGGGGGAGGTAGTTATATAAGGAATGTGTCTCATTTCTGATAAACTGATTCCAGGCAGAGAGAGCTCTCCCCGGGTTTGCGTGGTCAGTCATGAGTATTTGGGGTATTGGTACTAGAAGAGGAATGTCAAGCGTTCTAAGATATTTTTGAGTAATTCATACTGTGCCTTCTTACAATAAAGATTGTGGTGAGCTTGGGAACTATATTTAGAAAACCTCTTGGCCAATTTCATGGATTGCTAGATATTTGTTTTATATTTAGGGTCTCATTTTCAGTTAATAGATTATTCAAGATTTGTTCTATTTTTTCCCCTTCATTTATGGACTTTTTAAAATTACACAACCAGGGAATCACCTCTCCGCAGATTTTGAAGGTTCCTGCAAGGAAAAGGACAATTTCTTGCACAAAATAGTCATTTATATGAGTGCTTCCTCCAACATGGCAGGGGAACAGAACTCGAGAAATGCTCTCGACATCTCCAAGGAAATGCTCTCCAGAGAAAGAGATCGACATGAGTTACTGATTAGCAACCACTTGGTTGTATTTGTAGAGTTTTTAGCTTTTTCGTGTGCTTTTTACAGATGTTTTAACTCATTGGTTATGATCATCAAGGGACACATCAGGATCCCATTATGTAGATGAGGAAACTGAGGCTGATGTGGTTCTCCTGAGTCGTAAGTAAAGCTACTTAGTGGCAAAGACTGGAATCCAAGGGTGGTCTGTCCAGAGAAGACATGTCTGAGACTGAAAGGGTGTCTTATTAATAATTTACTGAGAAATTAGGTCAGAAATGGATTGTCGGTCTAAGCAGGACTGAGGGCGTTGTAAGTATCTAGGTGTTCTGACCAGCAGCCCAGAGTGTTCCGGCGGCAAGTATTCCAGCTATGAGACTGTGGACAGGAAGTGCTGTCTTTGCAGCATGGCCTGCCAGAATCCAGAAGCTGGGCCTGAGAGCCACAGGGAGGGTATTAAAGAACCAGGGAAAATTTCCAGTGTCTTAAATCTTACCGAGTCTCTGACTTATCACCTCAGTAACCAAGTCAAAGTCAAAAACAAAAAGAAAAGAAAGAAGGACTTCAGAGTTGAAACTCTACAAGCCATGTGCTTCTGTAGGAGTTTTCCAAGGCTGCAGAAACAAAGTAAAAAGTGTGGTTCAAAGCAGCAGAAGTTTATTTCTCACAGCCCTGGAAGCCGGAAGTCTGAAACGGAGGTGTCGGCAGGGTTGGTTCCTTCTGGGGGCCTTCAGGAAGAATCCATTTCTTGTTTCTTTTCCCGCTTCTGGTGGCTCCTGGCAACTGTTGGTTTTCCTTGGTTTACAGACCCATCCTTCTAATGTCTGCCTCCATCTTCACATGGCCCTCCCCTCTGTGTGTGTACAAATTTCCTTCTTCTTATAAGGACACCAGTCATTGGATTAGAGCCCACCCTAATCCAGATTAACTTCATCGTAACTTCATTGCATCTGCAAAGACTTTTTTTCCAAATAAGGTCACAGTCACAGTTTCCAGGTGGACATGAACTTTTGGGGGACATCATCCAATCCATTGTCCTTCCTCAAGAAACAAATTCTTTTTTAAAAAATTTTTTATTTTTTTTTAATTGCAGTAACATTGGATTATAACAATATATAGCTTTCAGATGTACATCATAATATATTTCGAATTCTGTGTAGATTATATCATGTTCACCAACCAAAAACTAATCATAGTCCATCCCCTCACATGTGAGCCTAATCACCTCTTTTGCCCTCCCCCCGACTTCCTCTATGGTAACCACCAATCTAATCTCCATTGCTATGTGTTTGTTTGTCATTGTTTTTATCTTCTACATATGAGTGAGATCATACGGTATTTGACTTTCTCCCTCTGACTTATTTCACTTAGCATAATATCCTCAAGGACCATCCATGTTGTCTCAAATGGCCAGATTTCATCATTTCTCAAGGCTGAGTAGTATTCCATTGTGTATATATACCACATCTTCTTTATCCATTCGTCCCTTGATGGGTACCTAGGTTTCTTCCAAGTCTTGGCTATTGTGTATAATGCTGCGATGAACATAGGGGTGCATGTATCTTTATGCATTCATGTTTTCAAGTTCTTTGGATAAATACCCAGCAGTGGGATAGCTGGGTCACATGGTAGATCTATTCTTAATTTTATGAGGAAACTCCATACTGCTTTCCATAGTGTCTGCACCAGTTTGCACTCCCACCAGCAGTGTATGAGTGTTCCCTTCTCTCCACACCCTCTCCAACACTTGTTGTTTCCTGTCTTGATAATTATAGCCATTCTGACTAGAGTGAGGTGATACCTCATTGTACTTTTGATTTGCATTTCCTTGATAGCTAATGATGTGGAGCATCTTTTCATATGCCTGTTGGCCATCCATATATCTTCTTTGGGGAAATCTCTGTTCAGATCTTTTGCCCATTTTTAACTGGGTTGTTGGTTTTTTCGTTATTGAGATGTATGAGTTCTTTGTATATTTTGGATATTCACCCCTTACCTGATACATGGTTTGCAAATATCTTCCCCCAATTGTTAGGTTGTCTTTTCGTTTTGTTGATGGTTTCCTTTGCTGTGCGGAAGACTTAGTTTGATGTCCCATTTGTTCATTTTCTCAACAAAAAACTTCTATTTGCTCCACAATAGAGACCAAGACTTCTAGCTGCTAAGTCCTCTAGGTTTGTGTCTGATTCAAGGCTGACTCACGATTCTAATTTAGTTCGGGATCACTTAAGCACCCATTTGTAATGCCCTCTCCTCAAAGAAATGGATTAATTTTAATACCTGATGCAGTCCTGGAATTTGCTGGGTTTTTGAGATTTTTCTGACTAGCATTAAGCTAAGGCCAGACCAACTCTTTAGAGTTTCCTAAATTTATTTGACCAGCTACAGCCACTTGGAACTAGATCGCATTATGGGATGGACTTCCACTCAGCAATCCTTGGTGGGAATTTATTACATGACTAGCCCCACAAATGGACTGCAAAACCAATCCGCTCTGCTGATATGATTGTGGCTGGTGGACCATAATGTCATCATTTAAACATTGACGTCATTTAAACACCCAGTAAAAAATGTTAACCTTTCTAACTTCCACAATTCTTCATCCTAGAGCCATATTTAAACAAATGTTATTTTTATCCAGGAAAAATGAAAATGTAATTGATACAAAAACCAAATATAAGCCCTTCAACTGGGGAATTGATTGCCAGTGAAGTTCTAGAGACTCTTTCCAGACACTCTGCAACCTACTTCCAGTCCACATTTATAGTGTTACTCCTAGAGATGTCCCTGAGTGAAAACTTTCATTCACCACAAGTTACGCCATTCACTGTCTCTTGAAAACTCCCATTCCTGGGATATTCTCAACTTATTTCATTATTCACTCATTCAACTAAGAGATATTTCTGCATTTGTAAAGTATGCCAGAAACAGGGAAAATTGTCATTTCCCTGATCAAATAAATTCTATACATATTTCAAAATTCATGCTCAATATTAATTTTTGAAGTTTTCCAAGCCCCACTCAGTTTAAAATTACCTCTCTATTCTTTAAGAAATAATTAAGTGCACTAAACTCTTTATCTGTCATATGGGAGAATTACTCTGGGCTTTAATGATTACGTAAATTAATAACGAAAGAAAATTTTTGATAAAACTAATGCAGCAGAATTAAATAGAAGACAATTATTTTCTAAACTACTTCAGAAGACGCAGAAGATGCATCACGAGAGTCCCCATACGATCATTTCACACCACAGCCATCTCTGTCCCCCTGGTTTCTCCAGTCTCTGGCAACCATGAATCTGTTCTCCATCTCCATACACTGGTAATTTTGAGGATGTTATATAAATGGAATCATACAGAATGTAAGCTTTTGAGACTGGCTTTATCCACCGCGCATAATGCCCCTGAGATCCAGCCAAGTTGCCGAGTGTAGCAACAGTCCCTTCCTTTCTGTCGCTGAGTAGAATTTCATGGTATGGCTGCACCATGGTTTCTGACAGTCAACTGCAGAAGGACGGGGAGGTCGTTTCCAGTGTTTGGCTATTATGAGCAAAACTGCTGTGAACATTCCTGTACAGATTTTTGCTTGAACAGGTTTCCGTTTTTCTGGGATAAATGCCTAAGAGTACCAAACTGGGTCATATGGTGGTTGCATGTTTAGTTTTTTAAAGAAATTGCCAAACTGTTTTCCAGAGTGGCTGCACCAATATACATTCCCATTTTTGTGAAAATCAACTTCTGTTGGTTCCCTGAATTTTTTTTAACACTTCCTCAACATAAGCAATTATTTGGTTGCTTCCACTTTGTGTTAAGCTGTATGAGTAGTCCAACCAGTTGGCCCCATAGAAAACTTCCAATACAGCATTTTAATCCAGAAGGACAATTTCTAGATGTGAATAAAATATACACCTAGATATCTTTGTTTGGATAATGTAGTTCAAAAAATTTATATTTTGAATCTGAAAAGGTATCCTAAGGTTATGAAAAGGTAAATTAAGTTAGTTATATATTAGTGTCTCTATTATCTTGCAAAATTGTGAAATGTGTGGGGGTAAAAATGAAGTGGCTAATATGGGAAATTAAAAATACTTAATTTTTTAAAATTTTAACTTAAAACCTAGGTATCTACATTATTTTGTCAATCTTACCATGTAAGGCTGAGAGGTTTTTCTACTTATAATTATGGGACCAGGAACTTGAGGACTGCATAAGTTTATCTGCATAAATAACTCCATAATGCACCGTCTATAATTCATGAATTGAGTTTACTGACAGTAAGTTAAAGTCTAAAGATGCTGGCAAAGAAATCATGGAGCAGGAGTCTTTTATATTTTAATAAAAATTCTCAAGTCTTTTATAATTTTGTGGTACACACTGGTACTTTTTTAACCAATCAATTAAAAACGCTTAATTATCAAGTATTTATAGAACATTTAACCATGTGCTGATATGGAGCAGAATCTATGTTTTCATAGAAATAAAAAACATTTTTGCACTCTTATTTTAAAAGGTACTTATATTACTTTAATAAAAATGTCACCATTAAAACAACGTGGGTCACTGACATAGTCAAAATTGAGGGTAGACATACTGAACCGCCAAACGGCACGTCTGGCCCCCACCCCGGCCGTGGCATGCGAGGTGGGCGTTTAGAAGTGTGTGCATGAGAAACGTGTGTGTGCACCACATGTGCGTGGACAGCTCTGACTGTGGCTTCTGAAGCTGTCCATGAGTAAGTCACTGAGAGGGACTGGAGCATATCAGCTCATCCTGAGTTGGTAAAGTGGAGATGGCTAAAAGAGTTCAGGTATCATGTGCCTTGAAACAATAAAACAAGGGGACTGTATGATACCCTTAAATACTTAAAAATCACGCAGAACATTTAGCTTTCCATAATTATAATAGGGAAAGTTGATCCTAAAAACTGTCTTTTTTTCTCAACTTAAAATTGATCTCTGACATCTGTGATTCCAATAGTGTTCTGGGCACAGTGATCATGGTGCATGAGTGTCTGCCTGTGCAATTATGTTCACATATTTAATTGTTTCTTTGGTACATGAAGAAGATCATTTCAGAAATATTTACGCACTTTTAAGCAATACAATATAGTAGAAATCAAATTAGTTTTTAAAATATAAAACAATTTAAATAATTAAATTCATTATTAAATTAAAAGGTTTAACATCTTAAAAAGGAGCGATGGTGTTCTCCCTCCTGGTTACTTAGACAAAATATGACGGAGCATATTTCCTGGACTCTGATTTGTTACCCTGCCCATCTGCCTGCCCCCCTTTACTTTCTCAGTACCCTGAACTTGGTTCTTCTCTGCATTAAGTGTTTGGTGTTCAAATGTTAAATAACCACATTACCAGTTCGCTACCACTCAGTAGGAGCACTAACATCACATCTGGGACTCCCTTCAAACAGCTTAGCTTCGATTTTCTTTTTTACTCCAATAAAACCATTCTGGGTATTATTTTGAGGTTCAGTTCTGCTTCATGCTGCTTTTTCCCCTTCATCCTTTTTTGATCCCAATTGCTGAATCATCTTTCATGGTGAATATATAGGATATCATGATCTCTTAGCCAGAGCTGTTTCTAATTCCCTCTAGGGTCACATAAAAAGATGACCTCATTCTTTACAACCTAATGTTTTCAAAGTTTCTAGGTATTTAAATGAAGACACATCGATCAAAAGTGATTTCAATAAACAGAGAGAAGGTATTGGGGGAACTAGCTAGCAATCCATCTAGGGATATTTGTTCCTTGTGCTTTTCTCATTCCTTTGACGAATGACAAAATGTGAAAATGATAAAAATGTGAAAGTGAGTGAGAAATTGAGGAGAAAGGGAAATAAAGGCAGAGAAGTAAGATGAAGGCTCAGAGAAGTTGATTCCCACTGCAAGCCTGAACAACCAGAACACTTTCCAAGGGTGAATCATAAGTGTTACTTTGAATGCCCAGCATTCAAAATAAGGAATAAAATGCAGTCGACTGGAAGGTTCCCCGTATGTAAACGATAAAGACACATCAGTCGCTCAGGGGAAGGACTAAGCCTAGAGAGAAACCCTGCCGTGTGTCCTCAGCAGGGCCACACCATGTACATACACCACCCCAGTACTCTTCAGTGAGTAACATCTTGTATTTGTTACAGCTGATTTTTTAAAAATCTCCTAATGCAGCAAAAAATATTCCAACAACAACAAAATAAGAGGAGTTGAGTAAAGGAAAGATATCTTATAAGGTGCCAAACCAATGCTGCCCAGGTATGTGATTCTCTGTTGTTCTGGATTATTTTAAGACAAAAGTTGAATACATCCTTCAGGAAATTCACCAAAATATTACTGTTTTCACTATCAATAACTAAGATTCTGCTCCATATCAGCACAAAGAGAATAAGATCTCCTCAAAAAACAATCAGGGTCCTTTCTCAAAACACAAGCAAATGAGGAATGAGAGACCCAAATTTTTATGTTTAAATGAAAACTGCAATAATTTAGTTCAAGATGTTAGTAATTTATTTTCTTGACTCCAATATGCACATGTTGTCAGATTTTGAATAGTCTGTAAGCAGGAGGAAACTTACACAGTGTCAGAAGAAACTTGCCTGCTTCCAGGCAGAGAAGTCAGTATGAAATAGTTTATAGTTTTCATTGCGCTTTGTAGCCTGGGGTGGACACTCTCTGCTCGTCTGATTTTCACCCCATTTGTGTTATTTGCATTGGTAACACTACATGTGATTGAATTCTAAATCAGGTTTGAATCCCTAATTGTTGCTTAAAATGACTTCAGAAGAATTTCACCATGATGCAGCCCTTCAATAAAAAGATACTGGGTATAAAGCAAATTACCCTCGTGACTGTGCAGTGGTGGGAGAATTCTCTCAGGCAGCACATATTTGGCTTTGTTTCTGGAAATGTATCACTGAACTACAAAATACAGTCATCACTAGATTATTTGACTCCATAAAAGTAGGCACTCTGTCTGTTTTTGCTCATCATTATAGTCTCAGGTCTTAAAACTGTGCCAGACTCAGGGAAGATGCCCAGAATATTGTTGCAAGACTTTCATTTTTTATTTTCCATAATAATTCCATCAAATTCATAGGGGATTTTTGCAGCAACTCCACTATGTCATTTTGATCTACTCTTCCCTCTTTGAGTTTTTTAAAAAACCTGGGGTGGCAGCTTCAGTTAAAAAGGAGGTCACTGGATGTCCATCCACAGCCCCACCTGAGCAGAGAGAGGATTGATGGTCTACTGGTACCATTAATTCTCATTGCCCCATGATGTGGAAGACCTGATCTGCATAGTCTGACAATAACATTCATCTTCTACAGTGGCTATATGTCACGAATACAGTTCCAGGCATAGCTATAGTTTTTGAGAAGGGGTCATCCCTACCCCCATATCAAACTTATTATCCTAAGTTGACATCCCAATCTTGGGTTCTCAGTTCAAACTTTGCTCAGTTCTTTCAACTGCAACATATAGCCAGCCTTCAGGGAACCAGCTGGTTTCAGGGGTATTAAATAAAAAGTTTTAAAATGAGTGACGTAAGGGGCTGGCCCCATGGCCGAGTGGTTAAGTTCACGCACTCCACTGCAGGTGGCCCAGTGTTTCGTTGGTTTGAATCCTGGGCGCGGACATGGCACTGCACGTCAAGCCACGCTGAGGCAGCATCCCACATGCCACAACTAGAAGGACCCACAACGAAGAATATACAACTATGTACCAGGGGACTTTGGGGAGAAAAAGGAAAAAAATAAAATCTTTTAAAAAAAAAATGAATGATGTAAACTTTTAACTTGGAGAAGCTAGGAAAGAAAAGAACAATTCAAACAAGAACCAAAAGATGGAAATCATAAAAACAAGAATATAAATTAACGTAATGGAAAGCAAACATGGAGAGCAGAAATGTTCAAAAAGCAGAATTGTTTCTTAGAAAATATTATTAAAATGATAAACACAGAACACGACTATTTAAGAAAAGTAAAAGAGAAAACGTAAATGGCAAATATCAGTAATGAAAAAGGAACAACACCCCGGATCAATAACTAAAACAGTGAGGGAATATTTTAACATATTTTATATCCATAGATTTAACAATTTAAAGGAAATAGACATTTAAACAAATTCATTTTGCCCAAACTGACCCAAGAAAAAATAGAAAATCTAGGGGCTGGCCCCGTGGCCGAGTGGTTAAGTTTGCGCGCTCTGCTGCAGGCGGCCCAGTGTTTCGTTGGTTCAAATCTTGGGCGCGGACATGGCACTGGTCGTCAAACCACGCTGAGGCGGTGTCCCACGGTGCCACAGCTAGAAGGACCCACAACGAAGAATATACAACTATGTACTGGGGGGCTTTGGGAAGAAAAAGGAAAAAAAAATAAAATACAATCTTAAAAAAAAATAGAAAATCTACAGAATTCTATAGCAAACAAAGAAATTGAGTCTATAATTAAAACCTTCTCCTAAAAACTCTAGGACCAGATAGCTTTACTCTAAATTCTTTCAAATATTTAAGGAATAAATAATATCCATCTGACACAAATCATTTCAGAATATACGAAAAGAGAAAATACTTTTCAATCTGTTTTATGAAGCCAATGCAAACTTGGAACCAAAACTTGTTAAAGACATTAAAAAGAACGTACAAGCCAATCTCTCAGTGAACATAGACCCAACATCCTAAAGAAATATTAGTAAATTTAACCCAGGAATATGTAAAAAGTTAATACATCATGACCAATGAGTAGTATTCCATGAAGACAGAGTTGATTTAACATTGGAAAATCAATGTATGTATTCACTATGTTAACAGAATAAAGGGAAAAAACACATGATCCCAGAAATGCAAGAAAAATAATTTACAAAATTCAACATTAATTTATGGTAGGCTCTCAGAAAACTAGGAAATAGAAGTAAAGCCCTTTAATCTGACAAAGGATGCCTACAGCCAAGAAGGTGCTTAATGAATTTTCCCTTGAGTTTGGGAACAAAACGAGAATGTCCAGAATCGACCTCTGCCATCCTGAACAGGAGGCTCTATCCAGTACAACAGGAAAGAAAAGAAGACAGAAGACCTAACATTGGAAAGAGGAAAACAAAAGTTTCTTTGATTGTAGACATGATTGCATAAAAATAAAATACCCGAAAAAGGCTATATTATTGTCATAAATAAGTTAGCAAGTTTACGGCATATAGGTTTCATATATAAGAATTAGTTGTATTTCTACATACTAGAAACAAAAAGTTAGAACAAGAAATTTTAAACACCACACTTTTAAAATAACATAAAAAGGAGTCATATGTCTACAAATAATATAATGAAAGTAGTAAAAGACCTCTATACTGAAAGCTACAAAACATTTCAGAGAGAAACTAAAGCTCAATTAAACAAATGCAAGTATGTACCGTGTTTATAAATCTGAAGACTCCATAGCGTTACGGTGTCAGTTCTCCCCCAAACGATCCATATATTCAATGCATTCCATTCAAATTCTAGCATTTTCATGGTGATTGATAAGCTGATTATAAAATTTATGTAGAAATAAAATTCCATGAAAGGGAAAGGACCTATATTAGCAAAGACCACGCTGGAAAAGCACAATGGAGTCAAAAGACTTATATTACCAGATATCAACATTACTATAGAACATAGTAATTAAAACAGCATGGCATTGTATAACTATAGAAAAATAGACGACAGTTAAAGAATATAAATTCAAGAAAGCAATCTACACTGTTACAGTAAAATAATTTATAACAAAGGTATTGGAGCAATGCAATGGAAAAGAATGGTCTTTTTAGTAAATGGTGCTGGATCAATTAGTTATCTACCTAGTTGGGAAAAGGTAAATCTCAACACCAATCTCACACCTACATAAAATTTAATTGAAAAAAAGGAGTAAGTTTAAAAGTAAATTTTAATTAATAAATCTTCTGGAAGAAGGGGGAGAATATCTTGTCAACTTTGGGATAGACAGAGATTACTTAATCACCATATTTTAGACTTTATTAGATTTTAAAACTTCTGTTCTCTAAAAGATACTATTTTGAGAGTGAAAAGGCAAGCCACAGTCTAGGAGAATGTATGTACAATGCTGTCATTTGGCAAAGGACTTATTTTCAGAATATATAATGAACTCCTACAAACTAAGAAGAAAGGGACAGACAACCCACTTTGGAAAAAGGTAAAGGACCTGAGTTGTCAGTTTGCTAAAGGAGCTATCCCAACTGATAAGCATATCATTACTATCAGGGAAATTAAATCTACAGTGAGATATCACTCTAGTACCACTAAAGGGGCTAAAATTAAATAGATGACTATACCAAGAGTTGACAAGAATGAAGAACAACTGGAATGCGCACATGTTGCTGGTGGAAGTTTAAACTAGCATAACTACTTTGGAAATGTCTTGATAGTACCTACTGAAGTTAAACATGTGTGAACTCCAGGATCAAGCAATTATTTAGCTGGGTACACCTCAACACAAACAAACAGTATGTCCACCAAAAATGTGTACTAGAATGTTCACAGCAGCTTTATTCATAACATTCCAACATTGGAGACAATTCAAATGTATATCAATAATAGGATGGGTAAATAAATTGTCATATATAAGCATGGTAAAATATGGTGCAACAATAGAAAAGAATTGAAAAAATAGACATAATGTTGAGTAAAAGAAGCAGGAAACAAAAGAACACATACTGAATAATTCCATTTAGGTCCTATTCAGGGGTGAACAAGACAATCTATGGCAGCAGGGGCCATAATAGAGGTAACATTTGTGAGTGGGTATGACCTGTGAGAAGGCATGATGAAACTTGGGGGAGTGAAAATACACTACGCCCTGATCTAGGTAGCACTGGGATAAGATATTCTGTGGATTTTTTGTGTCTCCATTCATCTTCCTTGCAGAGAAATGGCTGCCTTTGATCCAGACTACCTTCTCAGGGTTACTTGTATGGTGAACAGTCTTGGAAAATAGAGACAGTGTCTTCCCCTGGAGCAAAAGACAGGCATGCTGACCGTCCATTATAAAAGATCCAGATCCACTAAGATCAGGATTTCTCAGCACTACCCATAGTGTGTGCAGGTAACATCTGCCCTTTCACATTGCCTGGGAGGAGTCAGGTCTCAGAGAAGGATAGTCTTGCTGACACGCTGATTAATTCTCTTACTGTGAGTGATAAACTGTCCTTCGTCTCTGACCCGGGAGTTTCCTGTCTTCTGCCAGCATCCATGAAACTGTAGCAGGGCAACTTGTTAGCTAGCAAGGGGGTAACATTTCCAACTCTTCAGAGTTCTTGACAAGTGGTCGTTTCTGGCTGCATAAAGGTGTACAATTAAAATTTATGTTCTTTACTATATGCAAAAGCTACCTCAATAAAATGCAGCTTTTTAAAATGTTAACAAAAATTACTTAGAGCCTAATTACATTCCTATGTCATAGAAAATCTGGGTTCCTTATTCAAATGTGCAAATGAGATCCCCTAAATAACTATGTGGTGCCCTATACCTATCATTTTTGTGCCTGGAAATTGGTGGGCATGGTTCTTTCTAGAGAACAGAGTGAAATTATATGTATGTGTATGTACATATAAAATATTAATTATATATTAATAATTAATATGTAAATATATGTATTAATTAATTCATCTCCGATGTCTTTACAAAATTCTAGGTTCTGTGCAAGCTTTTCTTCTTTAAAGCAAATGAATATACAATAACAAACATAACATGACTATGCCAGTGGGGAAAATGTAACCTTGTATATAAATAGCCAAGTAGGCAATAGTATTATTTTCTCTTATCATTCACAATGTTATTCAGGGAATTAAAACCACACTAACATTTTCCTTTATTAAACTAATAATTTGAGAAGCTAAGCAAAAGAAAAAATTGCTGTGGAATTGTAATGAAAATAATGGTACCTTTCTTTTTCAACCAGATTAAGGTAGCTTGCAATGAAAAAAAATATGAGATTGTTCACCAGGGAATGTAGCATTAGAATTCCAATTTTATAATTCGAAACCTTGGTTTAAACATGAAAGATTGTAAGGCTTTTTGGCTGTGCTCAGTTTGTTGTCAATACTACAAAGTTCTTGCTAATATTCTTAGGAAATTCACACGCGAACAGCTCTGATTTGTCTTTCACATCATTAGCTACAAATTGTTCCTCACTATAAAAATATATGAATCAAGTGTCTACATTTTCCTTTTGATTTGGAAATTTACTCTCATGCACCACTTCAAATAAATTACAAAGAGCTCACAAAACACATGATGAGCATTTACAGATTGCGCTTAGCAATGTATTACTTGTTTTTTGAATGTCATGAATACCAAGAAGATTTTTCTAAGTGATGTCACTGTGTCTGTAACTCCCTGCTCAACATAAAAAATATTTCTACTTTCATATTTCTGATAAAGAGTTACCTAGTTTATTTTATTTTATTTTTTTTGCTGAGGAAGATTCACCCTGAGCTAACATCTATTGCCAATCTTCCTCTTTTTGTATGTGAGCCTCCACCATAGCATGGCCACTAACAGATGAATGGTGTAGGTCTGCACCCAAGAACCCAACTCACGTCAATGAGGTGGAGTCCAGCAAACTTAACCGCTAGGCCATGGGAGCCGGCCCCAAAAGTCAGCTATTTTAAAATTCCAAAATGCAACTAGAGGTCAGAGAAACAATTTTATACTTTCTTTCTTCTTCAATTATATATAGCATTAATACTAATCACAACAGCTGAAATACTATTGCATTTTACATTTTAAAACATGTGTTCTATCATCTCTTTTTTAATTCATGAACTCCTTTTAAAGCTAACCAAAGATGAAAGAGGATATTACTGCTCTTTTACAGATAGATACACTGAAGTGCATAAACGGTAAGCAACTTGCCCGAGGTCTAGCAGCTGGTAAACCACACAATCGACTCTGCGTCTCCTGCCAGCAAACCCAGCCACTCCACAACACTTCATTCTGAAGCGATCACGGGTCCTCCAGCTGCCAAAGCACAAAGAAGATGGGAGTGAGGATAGTGGGCCGGGTGGTGACGCACGTACCTTGAAAGGCTGACTTGGGATTCCCAGCAACCACTCAACGTCCTAGCGGCATGCCGGTTTCCTTTGAGGAAATTGCCTCTTCTTCATCATGTGCAGATCTTGCTGAAGGGTAAATTTACCTGCCTGCCTCCTGCTATGGAAGCTGCATACCCGCTTTCAACCCAGTACACTCAGAAGGAGGGTCCAATAGTTAAGCCCCAGGAGCTGGCTGTTCTTGAGTCTTGAGGACATGACTCAAGGGCGGCAGGAAGAGTTGGGGCCAGGACGCAGACAGAATGCTCTGGCTTTGAGATATTTTCTGTCCTTCTTATTCTTCTACTCAGCCCTCCAGATCTTTCCAAGTTGGACTTACCTCCTACTGAAAAGTCTACAATGATCTAACAACTCCCCAGATTCCCTTTTGCTCAAGTTAGCCAGAGTTGATTCTGTTCCTCTCAGCCCAGGACCCCATGCAGCTAAGGAGTCTGCGGTTTCTGGGGACACAGGGATTCGCTCATGCCTCGTCTGTCCTCTCCTTTCACCGTCAATGTTCTAGCCCGGTTTCTTTCACCTCAGGCCTGGACGTCAGCCTTATTCTCATACAGAACATGCTACACATCACTTTGAGGTTGAAAATAAAAGTACCACAGGTCTTCATCTTATGCAAAAACCTACCACAGTGTCTTCCCTGTCAGTGACAAATGAAGGTGTTTTAATGTAGAAATGCTTGCCCTGAGCTGTACTGTCTCTTTATGCCATCATCTGATGTCCAGAAACATCACAGAAAGAAAATATGATCATATGAAATTTGTCACTTTTTATTATTTTTTATTTTGGGAATACTGATAAGGTCATTATCACCTGCATTATTGGATATCTGCTTAATAGAAGATCATGGAGAAGACCCATCCTGGCTTCGGTGCTGGAAAATGCCAAGTGCCTCTTGAATAACTTTGAGAATCCTGCTAACCTTATAATCTGACATCTTTTCCTCTCTATTCTGGTTGAATAGAAAATGAGAGAACAAGGTCTGGTGTGACCTGATGAGCTGTCGAAGCATGTGGTCCC
The DNA here is from genome assembly GCF_041296265.1 of Equus caballus. NCBI lineage: Eukaryota > Metazoa > Chordata > Mammalia > Perissodactyla > Equidae > Equus > Equus caballus. The sequence goes on from NC_091691.1 coordinate 100,521,092, forward strand.
AGCTTGTAGGAGGACCTCAACCCTGCTCTTCCCTCCTTAGCTACCTGTACTTTCCCATAAACCAAAGCCTGTCCCTCACCACAATCACTCCCAAGTACCTGCCTGCCCCTGCTGTGTCCTCACGTGCATTATTTTTCCTCCCATTATAACACAGCTTGCATAGATTGGACAGATGCAGTAGATACAAGAGATTGCTAATGAGTTGGGTGGATAGTTATGTAAAGACTGGTGCTTTGGCCAGACCCATTCTCCAGCTTTCCCTGTTACCACCACTTGTAGTCCTCATCCTCTTGTCTTTTCTTGCTCTTTTTCCTCATTTTCAGTGTGCCCTGTCATCTTCGTCCAGTCCTTCTCTATTCATCAAGGCCGATTTCAAATTCCAACGCTCGTATGATCAATACTCAGACACAAGACCTCGCGTACTTTCTCCCCATCAGCTGATTGCTTATACCCGTGCCTTGCCGATGTCATGATGGACACTTTGCCATTACCCATTGCATTGTGTTGAGGAGATATTTTTACTTTTTATGTATCTATTTCTATTTCTCACCCATCAATACTAGTTTCTGGTATAGTGTGCATTGTGTTTGAGAGCTCACACCCTAGAATCACGGCCATATTCTGAGTGCATCACTTCCAAGGTGGGTGACATGGTACACCATGTGGTGTGACCCCTGTGTCTTCACCTACAAAGCAGAGACGACAGAATGACTTCCCTTCTGTGGGTATGGTGAATGTTGAATGGGATAATCCACGTAAGGCACTTGGAGTATGTGTGACACAGTGAGCATTTTATAAATGTGAGAGATTATCATAATTGGTAATTTGGTTGTGAGTGCAACGTGGAGTCACAGAGCTGCTGAGAAAGTAACAGCTCATCTAGCTCTGGCGACAAGGTTTGCCCGAGGACACATAGAGAGTTCAGGGCAGACTGGACAAGAATTTGAGTCTTTCCAGATATATTTCCCTATTCTCAATCCAGTTCTCCTTTTATTACAAAAAGCACAACTTCGTCCATTTCTAGAGCTAATATATGTGAAAGAAAGATAACTTTTTTATTGCCCTTTAGCACCTAAAAATGAACTTCTAGTTTAGTTTAAGCCTGAGAATTTCTTTCCAGATTGTGACATCTCAAAGTTAACGGCCACTATTCCTGTTATAAAAGTTGCCAACGTTGCCTTTCCCCCAAGGAACTCATTATCCGTGTTTCTCTACCGACAGCACTAACGTCAATTATGAATCTTACTCATGCTTTGGTGAAAAAGGAGTTGCTTTCAGATAAAATGAAATGCCATTCCATTCTAGGTAGGATGAGGAGTGTTGTAAAAATTAAGAAATGCATGTTCAACACAAGTCTCACCTTCTTCTGACTGTAACCAAGTTTACGATACTAGAAATGGGGACATATA